>NC_059200.1:12418422-12520922 GCF_020615455.1 Coregonus clupeaformis | reverse complement strand
ACACTGGGAGAGGCCCGGGACCTCACTACACTGGTCATACAGGGAGAGGACCGGGACCTCACTACACCGGACACACTGGGAGAGGACCGGGACCTCACTACACCGGACACACTGAGAGGGCCGGGACCTCACTACACCGGACACACTGGGAGAGGACCGGGACCTCACTACACCAGACACACTGGGAGAGGACCGGGACCTCACTACACCGGTCATACAGGGAGAGGACCGGGACCTCACTACACCGGATACACTGGGAGAGGACCGGGACCTCACTACACCGGACACACTGGGAGAGGACCGGGACCTCACTACACCGGACACACTGGGAGAGGACCGGGACCTCACTACACCGGACACACTGGGAGAGGACCGGGACCTCACTACACCGGACACACTGGGAGAGGACCGGGACCTCACTACACCGACCACACTGGGAGAGGCCCGGGACCTCACTACACTGGTCATACAGGGAGAGGACCGGGACCTCACTACACCAGACACACTGGGAGAGGACCTCACTACACCAGACACACTGGGAGAGGACCGGGACCTCACTACACCGGACACACTGGGAGAGGACCGGGACCTCACTACACCGGACACACTGGGAGAGGACCGGGACCTCACTACACCGGACACACTGGGAGAGGACCGGGACCTCACTACACCAGACACACTGGGAGAGGACCGGGACCTCACTACACCGGACACACTGAGAGGGCCGGGACCTCACTACACCGGACACAATGGGAGAGGACCGGGACCTCACTACACCGGTCATACAGGGAGAGGACCGGGACCTCACTACACCGGATACACTGGGAGAGGACCGGGACCTCACTACACCGGACACACTGGGAGAGGACCGGGACCTCACTACACCGGACACACTGGGAGAGGACCGGGACCTCACTACACCGGACACAATGGGAGAGGACCGGGACCTCACTACACTGGACACACTGGGAGAGGACCGGGACCTCACTACACCGAACACACTGGGAGAGGCCCGGGACCTCACTACACTGGTCATACAGGGAGAGGTCCGGGACCTCACTACACCAGACACACTGGGAGAGGACCTCACTACACCAGACACACTGGGAGAGGACCGGGACCTCACTACACCGAACACACTGGGAGAGGCCCGGGACCTCACTACATCGGACACACTGGGAGAGGACCGGGACCTCACTACAACGACACACTGGGAGAGGACCGGGACCTCACTACACCGGACACACTGGGAGAGGACCGGGACCTCACTACACCGGACACACTGGGAGAGGACCGGGACCTCACTACACCAGACACACTGGGAGAGGACCGGGACCTCACTACACCGGACACACTGGGAGAGGACCGGGACCTCACTACACCGGACACACTGGGAGAGGCCCGGGACCTCACTACACCGGACACACACTATGTTTGTGTAGCATGTGCGTGTGTGTGTCAGTCAGTGTGTGTGTTTGTTGTGTATTTGTCAGTGTGTGTGTTTGTTGTGTATTTGTACTCTGTGTGTGTGTCAGTCAGTGTGTGTGTTTGTTGTGTATTTGTACTCTGTGTGTGTGTCAGTCAGTGTGTGTGTTTGTTGTGTATTTGTACTTTGTGTGTGTGTCAGTCAGTGTGTGTGTTTGTTGTGTATTTGTACTCTGTGTGTGTCAGTCAGTGTGTGTGTTTTTCAAGCAGTCTATTGCTCTGCCACTGTGCTCTGCAGGCTGGTTTCCTCTACTGGGTTGTAAAGCAGGAAAACTCATAAAAACAGCCCAGATGTAAAAGTCATGTTTTCAAGACAGCTGCATGGTTAATACAACCCAGGGAGATATCGGACAGTCACTAGACTAGGTTGTACTAAACGCCCAAGTCTCTTTGCAGTGTTTTATCATTTGTGACACGTGCACAATGTCTGTTGTGTCCTCATGATCCCAATCACCTCTTGCCGTATATGGAGTAATCGGTCATGACTTAGCGATGGATCATTTGTTTTATATGTGGCATTTAGAAGGAATTGCACTATTAATGCTGGAATAGGCTTATACTGTTCATGTACACTACCAGTCAAAAGTTTGGACACACCTACTCATTCAAGGGTTTTCTTTATTTTTACTATTTTCTACATTGTAGAATAATAGTGAAGACATCAAAACTATGAAATGACACATATGGGATTTTGTATTAACCATATGTATTATTTCATAGTTTTGATGTCTTCACTATTATTTTACAATGTAGAAAATAGTAAAAATAAAGAAAAAGCCTTGAATGAGGAGGTGTGTCCAAACTTTTGACTGGTACTGTATGTCCTGTATTTTTTGTACTGAGGCAGTATTCAGACTACCGTTTATCCTGAGGCAGTATTCAAGCTACAGTTTGTCCTGAGGCAGTTTTCAGACAACAGTTTGTCCTCATGCAATATTCAGACTACAGTTTGTCCTGAGGCAGTATTCAGACTGCAGTTTGAACAGGGCAGCACAGCTGGCCCTTAAATGTACACGGAGAGCTAACATGAATAATATGCAAGTAAATCTCTCATGGCTCAAAGTGGAGGAGAGATTGACTTCATCACTACTTGTTTTTGTAAGAGGTGTTGACAAGCTGAATGCCCCGAGGTGTCTGTTTAAACGACTAGTGCACAGCTCAGACACCCATCCATACCCCACAAGACATGCCACCAGAGGTCTCTTCACAGTCCCCAAGTCCAGAACAGACTATGGGAGGCGCACAGTACTACATAGAGCCATGACTACATGGAACTCTATTCCACATCAGGTAACTGAGGCAAGCAGTAGAATCAGATTTAAAAAAACAGATAAAAATACACCTTATAAAACAGTGAGGACTGTGAAGAGACACACACACAGGCACAGACACACAGACACATGATAAGACACGCACTCTATACACACGTACACATGGATGTTATATTTTAGCTATGTGGTAGTAGAGTAGTGGCCTGAGGGAACACACCCTGCTGTGACTCCCTCTAACCCCCGTCTCCTCTCCTCTAGACCCCCCCTAGGAAGCCTCCATGATGGAAGAGGAACAGTGCTACTACAATGAGACCATTGCCTTCTTCTACAACCGCAGTGGAAAGTACCTGGCTACAGAGTGGAATACCGTCAGTAAGCTGGTGATGGGGCTGGGCATCACAGTATGTATCTTCATCATGCTGGCTAACCTGCTGGTCATGGTGGCCATCTACGTCAACCGCCGCTTCCACTTCCCCATTTACTACCTGATGGCCAACTTGGCCGCCGCCGACTTCTTTGCAGGGCTGGCGTACTTCTACCTGATGTTCAACACGGGACCGAACACGCGGCGCCTCACGGTCTCCACGTGGCTGCTCCGACAGGGTCTCATCGACACGTCCCTCACGGCGTCCGTGTGTAACCTCCTCGCCATCGCCATCGAGCGCCACATCACCGTGTTCCGCATGCAGCTGCACACGCGCATGTCCAACCGGCGTGTCGTCGTGGTGATAGTGGTCATCTGGACCATGTCTATCGTCATGGGAGCCATCCCGTCGGTGGGGTGGAACTGTATCTGTGACATCAGCACGTGTTCTAGCATGGCGCCGCTCTACTGTAACTCCTACCTGGTGTTCTGGGCCGTGTTCAACCTGGTCACCTTCCTGGTCATGGTGGTGCTGTACGCTCACATCTTTATGTACGTGAGGCAGAGGACCATGAGGATGAGCAGACACAGCTCCGGACCACGTAGGAACAGAGACACCATGATGAGCCTGCTGAAGACTGTCGTCATCGTATTGGGTAAGAACCTCGACCACCTTCACAACATACACTATATACAGTGAGGGAAAAAAATATTTGATCCCCTGCTGATTTTGTACGTTTGCCCACTGACAAAGACATGATCAGTCTATAATTTTAATGGTAGGTTTATTTGACTGTGAGAGACAGAATAACAACAAAAAAATCCATAAAAACGAATGTCAAAAATGTTATAAATTGATTTGCATTTTAATGAGGGAATTAAGTATTTGACCCCTCTGCAAAACATGACTTAGTACTTGGTGGTAAAACCCTTGCTGGCAATCACAGAGGTCAGACGTTTCTTGTAGTTGGCCACCAGGTTTGCACACATCTCAGGAGGGATTTTTGTCCCACTCCTCTTTGCAGATCTTCTCCAAGTCATTAAGGTTTCGAGGCTGACGTTTGGAAACTCAAACCTTCAGCTCCCTCCACAAATTTTCTATGGGATTAAGTTCTGGAGACTGGCTAGGCCACTCCAGGACCTTAATGTGCTTCTTATTGAGCCACTCCTTTGTTGCCTTGGCTGTGTGTTTTGGGTCATTGTCATGCTGGAATACCCATCCACGACCCATTTTCAATGCCCTGGCTGAGGGAAGGAGGTTCTCACCCAAGATTTGACGGTACATGGCCCCGTCCAACGTCCCTTTGATGCAGTGAAGTTGTCCTGTCCCCTTAGCAGAAAAACACCCCCAAAGCATAATGTTTCCACCTCCATGTCTGACGGTGGGGATGGTGTTCTTGGGGTCATAGGCAGCATTTCTCCTCATCTTAACATGGCGAGTTGAGTTGATGCCAAAGAGCTCCATTTTGGTCTCATCTGACCATAAAACTTTCACCCAGTTCTCCTCTGAATCATTCAGATGTTCATTGGCAAACTTCAGACGGGCCTGTATATGTGCTTTCTTGAGCAGGGGGACCTTGCGGGCGCTGCATGATTTCAGTCCTTCACGGCTTGGCGTAGTCTGTTACCAATTGTTTTCTTGGTGACTCTAGTCTCAGCTGCCTTAAGATCGTTGACAAGATCCTCCCGTGTAGTTCTGGGCTGATTCCTCACCGTTCTCATGATCATTGCAACTCCACGAGGTGAGATCTTGCATGGAGCCCCAGGCCGAGGGAGATTGACAGTTATTTTGTGTTTCTTCCATTTGCGAATAATTGCACCAACTGTTGTCACCTTCTCACCAAGCTGCTTGGCGATGGTCTTGTAGCCCATTCCAGCCTTGTGTAGGTCTACAATCTTGTCCCTGACATCCTTGGAGAGCTCTTTGGTCTTGGCCATGGTGGAAAGTTTTGAATCTGATTGATTGATTGCTTCTGTGGACAGTTGTCTTTTATACAGGTAACAAGCTGAGATTAGGAGCACTCCCTTTAAGAGTGTGCTCCTAATCTCAGCTCATTACCTGTATAAAAGACAACTGGGAGTCAGAAATCTTTCTGATTGAGAGGGGGTCAAATACTTATTTCCCTCATTAAAATGCAAATCAATTCATAACATGTTTGACATGCGTTTTTCTGGATTTTTGTTGTTGTTATTCTGTCTCTCACTGTTCAAATAAACCTACCATTAAAATTATAGACTGATCATTTCTTTGTCAGTGGGCAAACGTACAAAATCAGCAGGGGATCAAATACTTTTTTCCCTCACTGTGTGTTAAATACGGGTACTGGGTAGGTTAGGATTAGGACCACGTAGGAACAGAGACACCATGATGAGCCTGCTGAAGACTGTAAGATCCACTGGGCCAAAAGGGTCCATATCAGGGGATGTCTTTACATGACATGTTTTTGATATTCTAGAGAATACAGACAATATCCAATTGATATATTTCCCAGTATCCCGACATTCTGAATCCAGATGTGTCTTTTTTAGACCTCTGTGATATTGGGTATCTCTGAGTATCACACATGGCCGGATGTGGACTCATTCAATATCCTGAGATATGTGACATCATCCTATTTTCTCTCTTCATGTTGACAAATACTGACTGTATACGTCGCATATCTGGGTTTTTCTCAGCACATTCAAAATAGGAAGCTATATTAATTATAGATATGCTACTCTTGGCTGAGGTACATATCCGGAAATGTAATGCTTTTTGATATGCTGAAAATATGGACGATTTCTGATGCATTTCTGAGTTTTCAGCACATGCTCAATAATCGGACAAATATAAAATCCAATTAATTATTTCAGACACTATAGTTGTTGTATTCCCTCTGCATAAAGGCTCGCCAAACCGCCAGCTAAACGCACTGTAACTGGTAGCTTAGTAACAACAATCATGCATTTTCTTTCATTTTTTAATTTGGGCACCACAATGAGTGTGTAAATGGTGTGTAAATGGCTTTACTCAAAGCAAGTGGCATGTCATTGGTAAAGATTGAAAAAATGAAGGTGCCTAGACAGCTGCCCTGGGAAATTCCTGATTCTGCCTAAATTATGTTGGAGAAGCTTCCATTAAAGAACACATTTACATTTACATTTTCGTCATTTAGCAGACGCTCTTATCCAGAGTGACTTACAAATTGGTGCATTCACCTTCTGATAACCAGTGGGATAACCACTTTACAATAGTTTTTGGGGGCAAGGGGGGTAGGAGGATTACTTTATCCTATCCCAGGTATTCCTTAAAGAGGTGGGGTTTCAAGTGTCTCCGGAAGGTGGTGAGTGACTCCACTGTCCTGGCGTCGTGAGGGAGCTTGTTCCACCATTGGGGTGCCAGAGCAGCAAACAGTTTTGACTGGGCTGAGCGGGAACTGTGCTTCCGCAGAGGTAGTGGAGCCAGCAGGCCAGAGGTGGATGAACTGACTGATCAGAGCCTGAAGGTACGGAGGTGCCGTTCCCCTCACAGCTCCATAGGCAAGCACCATGGTCTTGTAGCAGATGCGAGCTTCAACTGGAAGCCAGTGGGAGAACTTGGGAAGGTTGAACACCAGATGGGCTGCGGCATTCTGGATGAGTTGTAGGGGTTTAATGGCACAGGCAGGGAGCCCAGCCAACAGCGAGTTGCAGGAATCCAGACGGGAGATGACAAGTGCCTGGATTAGGACCTGTGCCGCTTCCTGTGTAAGGCAGGGTCGTACTCTCTGAATGTTGTAGAGCATGAACCTACAGGATCGGGTCACCGCCATGATGTTAGCGGAGAATGATAGGGTGTTGTCCAGGGTCACACCAAGGCTCTTCGCACTCTGGGAGGAGGACACAACGGAGTTGTCAACCATGATGACGAGATCATGGAACGAGCAGTCCTTCCCCGGGAGGAAGAGCAGCTCCGTCTTGCCGAGGTTCAGCTTGAGGTGGTGATCCGACATCCACACTGATATGTCTGCCAGACATGCAGAGATGCGATTCGCCACCTGGTTATCAGAAGGGGGAAAGGAGAAGATTAGTTGTGTGTCGTCTGCGTAGCAATGATAGGAGAGGCCATGTGAGGATATGACAGAGCCAAGTGACTTGGTGTATAGCGAGAATAGGAGAGGGCCTAGACCTGAGCCCTGGGGGACACCAGTGGTGAGAGCACGTGGTGCGAAGACAGATTCTCGCCACGCCACTTGGTAGGAGCGACCGGTCAGGTAGGACGCAATCCAAGAGTGAGCCGCGACGGAGATGCCCAACTCGGAGAGGGTGGAGAGGAGGATCTGGTTCACAGTATTAAAGGCAGCAGACAGATCTAGAAGGACAAGAGCAGAGGAGAGAGAGTTAGCTTTAGCAGTGCGAAGAGCCTCCGTGACACAGAGAAGAGCAGTCTCAGTTGAATGACCAGTCTTGAAACCTGACTGGCTTGGATCAAGAAGGTCATTCTGAGAGAGATAGCAAGAGAGTTGGCTAAAGACGGCACACTCAAGAGTTTTGGAGAGAAAAGAAAGAAGGGATACTGGTCTGTAGTTGTTGACATCAGAGGGATCGAGTGTTGGTTTTTTGAGAAGGGGTGCAACTCTCGCTCTCTTGAAGACGGAAGGGACATAGCCTGCGGTCAAGGATGAGTTGATGAGCGAGGTGAGGTAAGGGAGAAGGTCACCGGAGATGGTCTGGAGAAGAGAGGAGGGGATAGGGTCAAGCGGGCAGGTTGTTGGGCGGCCGGCCGTCACAAGTCGCAAGATTTCATCTGGAGAGAGAGGGGAGAAATAAGTCAAAGCATAGGGTAGGGCAGTGTGAGCAGGACCAGCAATGTCATTTGACTTAACAAACGAGGATCGGATGTCGTCAAGCTTCTTTTCAAAATGGTTGACGAAGTCATCCACAGAGAGGGAGGGGGGGGAGGGGGAGGGGGAGGAGGATTCAGCAGGGAGGAGAATGTGGCAAAGAGCTTCCTAGGGTTAGAGGCAGATGCTTGGAATTTAGAGTGGTAGAAAGTGGCTTTAACAGCAGAAACAGATGAAGAAAATGTAGAGAGGAGGGAGTGAAAAGATGCCATGTCCGCAGGGAGTCTAGTTTTTCTCCATTTCCGCTCGGCTGCCTGGAGCCCTATTCTGTGAGCTCGCAATGAGTCGTCAATCCACGGAGCAGGAGGGGAGGACCGAGCCGGCCGGGAGGATAGGGGACATAGAGAGTCAAAGGATGCAGAAAGGGAGGAGAGGAGGGTTGAGGAGGCAGAATCAGGAGATTGGAGGGAGAAGGATTGAGCAGAGGGAAGAGATGATAGGATGGAAGAGGAGAGAGTAGCGGGAGAGAGAGAGCGAAGGTTGCGACGGTGCATTACCATCTGAGTAGGGGCAGAGTGAGTAGTGTTGGAGGAGAGCGAGAGAGAAAAGGATACAAAGTAGTGGTCAGAGACTTGGAGTTGAGTTGCAGTGAGATTAGTAGAAGAACAGCATCTACTAAAGATGAGGTCAAACGTATTGCCTGCCTTGTGAGTAGGGGGGGACGGTGAGAGGGTGAGGTCAAAAGAGGAGAGGAGTGGAAAGAAGGAGGCAGAGAGAAATTAGTCAAAGGTAGACGTAGGGAGGTTGAAGTCACCCAGAACTGTGAGGGGTGAGCCATCCTCAGGAAAGGAACTTATCAAGGCGTCAAGCTCATTGATGAACTCTCCAAGGGAACCTGGAGGGCGATAGATGACAAGCATGTTAAGCTTGAATGGGCTAGTGACTGTGACAGCATGGAATTCAAATGAGATAGACAGTGGGTCAGGGGAAAAAGAGAGAATGTCCACTTGGGAGAGATGAGGATTCCTGTGCCACCACCCCGCTGACCAGATGCTCTCGGGGTATGCGAGAACACGTGGTCAGACGAGGAGAGAGCAGTAGGAGTAGCAGTGTTTTCAGTGGTAATCCATGTTTCCATCAATGCCAAGAAGTTGAGGGACTGGAGGGTAGCATAGGCTGAGATGAACTCTGCCTTGTTGGCCGCAGAACGGCAGTTCCAGAGGCTGCCTGAGACCTGGGTCGTGCGTGCAGGGACCACCAGGTTAGAGAGGCAGCAGCCACGCGGTGTGAGGCATTTGTATAGCCTGTGCGGAGAGGAGAGAACAGGGATAGACAGAGGCATAGTTGACAGGCTACAGAAAATGGCTTCAATAATGCAAAGGAGATCGGAATGAAATGAACTAAACATCTGGGAAAGCGAGAGAGCGGGGCCTCCCTCACTTACGTTTCACTGAAACACCCAAATATAACTCTCCCAAATTCCACCTCAGAAACTAGAATTGTTGTAAACTACAGCGGTTCAATGTTTTCTAGGAATAGACTAACTTAGTTTATTCAGCTAGCTAACTTGGTACAGTATTCTTCTGTGAAAACTGTCCAGGGCACCTAGTCATATGACGCCACAGCCAGCTAGCATGCCGGCCTCCAACAACACGGTTTAGCACCAATACTCGGCCACAACAAACCACCAGTGTGTCAACACGCCAAGCAGATCATTTGTGTCCGTGTCTAACGTTGTGGGTTAGTCTCGACAGCTTGAGCGAGTCCGTCGTCAACTTATTCAGCCAGTTAGTTAGCTAGAATAGTTAGCATACTAGCTAGCCATTGCTTTCTGCCAACGAAGAAACCCGTTCTCCCACGGCATTAACACACAGAGAGAGCCAAGCTAACGTTAACTAGTCACCCATGTCCCGAATTCCCTTGAACGACTCTGGCTACCAGTAATTAAAAACAAAACACAAATGTAGGTTATGACTTACCCCTAGCAGCTACTGTTAGCTAGCCAAGTGCAAAGCTAGCCACTGAATTGACTAAGCCAGTTCGCGTCTGTTCGCTACGTCGTTCCAGCTATTGTTTACTAGTAGCTATCCAGGTAGCAACAAGCTAGCTAAATTTCAAGCACAGTAGCCACTTACTACCTAACGTTAACGGTTCAGACAATGAGGTTAGAAAACAGCTGAATGGTAGGCAATTATTGTATGTAATTATTGTAGGCAGCCAGCTGGCGTAATTACAGGCACTCTCAGGCGTGAAACAACTATACCGTTGCTAATAGTTGCCAGTAGCTACCCGCCAGCTAGTCCAGGTAGTGGGTTAGCTAGCTAGCTTCGTGCTTCACCGGGCTCAGCCGAATACAATACAATACAATACTAAACTGCAATAATTACATACAACAATCCACGATACCTACCTACAATACCTAACTACAATCTAAATACATAGTTTAAGCTTTACTCGACAAAGCCCAAACTATGTATAAAGCCAAGCTTACCCCACGACCTCACCCGACAACCTCCTCCTGCTCTCGCCTCTGATTACGGCCACAAAGTCCCTTGTTTCCGAGGGAACAAACAACATCTCTGAAGCAACCCGGAGGTCTCCTTTGCCTGCGTGGCCGTGATGGGAGCAGAGTGTCCAGATGTGGAACAGGGGGCTCAGACCGTGGCAGTGGGCTGCCCCTCTGGGGCCCAGGGGATGAAGGCAGGGAGATGGGGGACAAGGATAAGGGAACAGGGAATAGAATCCGTGGCTCTGGGGAACCACGCGGTGACTGGGTGAGAGGGCTGTCTGGAGCCTTGTCTGTGGTGCCTGGGGGTGGGTGCTTAGAGAATGTCATTGCCAGAGAGGGTAATTGTGGGGGTCCCTGGGGTTCTGTATGGTTAGCCAACCTGTCCCGGTGCAGTGCCCCCTGGGAGAAAGCTACACCCGGTACACAACCTCCCCTAACCTCTCCAGGAAGCTGCAGGGCCCCACCAAGTGGCTGTCCAACTTGGGGCATCTGCTTGTCTTTCTCAGGGGGCTGTAGACCCAGACCAGCTCGGGGTAAGTAATAACTTACCCCTAGCAGCTACTGTTAGCTAGCCAAGTGCAAAGCTAGCCACTGAATCGATTCGGCCAGTTCGCGTCTGTTAGCTAGGTCGTTCCAGCTATTGTTTAGTAGCTACAAGCATTCAAATTAATTGTGTAGGTTCGATACTTGTTTGCTAAGAGTAGCCACTTCGCCCCTGTAGTCTTCTGCAGGCAAACAGTTGCTACATTGAAAGTCTGGAATAAAGCAAAATAAAGGCTAGCTAAGATAGCTGGGCTTCCGTGTCTCTCTAATTTTCTTTATTTTTACTATTTTCTACATTGTAGAATAATAGTGAAGACATAAAAACTATGAAATAACACATATGGAATCATGTAGTAACCAAAAAAGTGTTAAACAAATAAAATATATTTTATATTTGAGATTCTTCAAATAGCCACCCTTTGCCTTGATGCCAGCTTTGCACACTCTTGGCATTCTCTCAACCAGCTTCATGAGTTAGTCACCTGGAATGCATTTCAATTAACAGGTTTGCCTTCTTAAAAGTTAATTTGTGGAATTTATTTAATTATTAATGCATTTCAGCCAATCAGTTGTGTTGTGACAAGGTAGAGGGGGTATACAGAAGATAGCCCTATTTGGTAAAAGACCAAGTCCATATTATGGCTAGAACAGCTCAAATAACCAAAGAGAAACGACAGTACATCATTACTTTAAGACATGAAGGTCAGTCAATACGAAACATTTCAAGAACTTTGAAAGTTTCTTCAAGTGCAGTCGCAAAGACCATCAAGCGCTATGATGAAACTGGCTCTCATGAGGACCACCACAGGAATGGAAGACCCAGTGTTACCTCTGCTGCAGAGGATAAGTTCATTAGAGTTACCAGCCTCAGAAATTGCAGCCCAACAGTGTTGCCTTGATAACAGCTTTGTACACTCTTGGCATTCTCTTAACCATCTTCATGAGGAATGCTTTTGCAACAGTCTTGAAGGAGTTCCCACATATGCTGAGCACTTGTTGACTGCCTTTCCTTCACTCTGCGGTCCAACTCATCTCAAACCATCTCATTGGGTTGAGGTCGGGTGATTGTGGAGGCCAGGTCATATGATGCAGCACTCCAACACTCTCCTTGGTCAAATAGCCCTTACACAGCCTGGAGGTGTGTTTTGGGTCATTGTCCTGTTGAAAAATAAATGATAGTCCCACTAAGCACAAAGCAGGTAAGATGGCATATCGCTGCAGAATACTGTGGTAACCATGCTGGTTAAGTGTGCCTTAAATTCTAAATAAATCACTGACAGTGTCACCAGCAAAGCACCCCCACACCATCACACCTCCTCCTCCATGCTTCACAGTGGGAACCACACATGTACAGATCATCCGTTCACCTACTCTGCGTCTCACAAAGACACGGCAGTTGGAACCACAAATCTCAAATTTGGACTCATCAGACCAAAGGACAGATTTCCACTGGTATAATGTCCATTGCTCGTGTTTCTTGGCCCAAGCAGGTTTCTACTTCTTATTGGTGTCCTTTAGTAGTGGTTTCTTTGCAGCAATTCGACCATGAAGGCCTGATTCACACAGTCTCCTCTGAACAGTTGATGTTGAGATGTGTCTGTTACTTGAACTCTGTGAAGCATTTATTTGGGCTGCAATTTGAGGTGCGGTTAACTCTAATGAACTTATCTTCTGCAGCAGAGGTAACTCTGGGTCTTCCTTTCCTGTGGCGGTCCTCATGAGAGCCAGTTTCAACATAGCGCTTGATGGTTTTTGCGACTGCACTTGAATTCTTGAAATGTTCCGTATTGACTGACCTTCATGTCTTAAAGTAATGATGGAATGTCATTTCTCTTTCCTTATTTGAGCTGTTCTAGCCATAATATGGACTTGGTCTTTTACCAAATAGGGCTATCTTCTGTATAGCACCCCTACCTTGTCACAACACAACTGATTGGCTGAAACGCATTAAGAAGGAAAGAAATTCCACAAATTAACTTTTAAGAAGGCACACCTGTTAATTGAAATGCATTCCAGGTAACTACCTCATGAAGCTGGTTGAGCGAATGCTAAGACTGTGCAAAGCTGTCATCAAGGCAAAGGGTGGCTACTTTGAAGGATCTCAAATATAAAATATATTTTGATTTGTTTAACAATTTTATGGTTAATACATGATTCCATATGTGTTATTTCATAGTTTTGATGTCTTCACCATTATTCTACACTGTAGAAAATAGTAAAAATAAAGAAAAACCCTGGAATGAGTAGGTGTGTTCAAACTTTTGAGTGGTACTGTATGTGTACACTGCCGTTCAAAAGTTTGGGGTCACTTAGAAATGTCCTTGTTTTCGAAAGAAAATCATTTTTTTTGTCCATTAAAATAACATCAAATTGATCAGAAATACAGTGTAGACATTGTTAATGTTGTAAATGGCTATTGTAGCTGGAAACAGCTGATTTTTTATGGAATATCTACATAGGCGTACATAGGCCCATTATCAGCAACCATCAGTCCTGTGTTCCAATGGCACGTTGTGTTTGCTAATCCAAGTTTATCATTTAAAAAGGCTAATTGATTATTAGAAAACCCTTTTGCAATTATGTTAGCACAGCTGATAACTGTTGTGCTGTTTAAAGTAGCAATAAATCTGGCCTTCTTGAGACTAGTTGAGTATCTGCAGCATCAGCAATTGTGGGTTCGGTTACAGGCTCAAAATGGCCAGAAACAAATAACATTCTTCTGAAACTCGTGAGTCTATTCTTGTTCTGAGAAATGAAGGCTATTCCATGCGAGAAATTAGCAAGAAACTGAAGATCTCGTACAACGCTGTGTACTACTCCCTTCACAGAACAACGCAAACTGGCTCTAACCAGAATAGAAAGAGGAGTGGGAGGCCTGGTACAACCTGGTATTAAAACTGATTTTTGGGGGGTATGTATAATTTGATTTACACAACATGCCTACCACTTTGTAGATGCAAAATATTTTTTATTGTGAAACAAGCAAGAAATAAGACAAAAAAACAGAATACTTGAGCGTGCATAACTATTCACCCCCCCAAAGTCAATACTTTGTAGAGCCACCTTTTGCACAATTACAGCTGCAAGTCTCTTGGGGTATGTCTCTATAAGCTTGGCACATCTAGCCACTGGGATTTTGGCCCATTCTTCAAGGCAAAACTGCTCCAGCTCCTTCAAGTTGGATGGGTTCCGCTGGTGTACAGCAATCTTTAGGTCATACCACATATTCTCAACTGGATTGAGGACTGGGCTTTGACTAGGCCGTTCCAAGACATTTAAATGTTTCCTCTTAAACCACTCGAGTCTTTCACGTGCCTTTTTGCAAACTCCAGGCGTGCTGTGCTTCTGTCTTGCCACTCTCCCATGAAGCCCGGTTTGGTGAAGTGCTGTAGAGACTGTTGTCCTTCTAGTAGGTTCTCCCATCTCAGCCAAGGAACTCTGTTGTTCTGTAAGAGTTGTCATTGGCTTCTAGGTCACCTTCCTGACCAAGTTTCTTCTTGCCCGGCTGCTTAGTTTGGTCGGACAACCAGCTCTAGGCAGAGTCTGGATAGTTCCATATGTTTTTCAATTTCCCAATGATGGAGACCACTGTGCTCTTGGAAACTTTCAACACTCTAGACATAGTTTTATACCCTTCCCCAGATATATGCCTCATCACAATTCTATCTCAGAGATCTACAGACAGTTCCTTGGACTTCATGGTATAGTTTCTGCTCTGACATTAACTGTCACCTGAGGGACCTTACATAGAGATTCTTTTTTTTAAAATCCATTTTGAATTCAGGCTGTAACACAACAAAATGTGGAATAAGTCATGGAGTATGAATACTTTCTGAAGGCAGTGTAGGCAACAACCAGCTGATTGTCAAGTCAATAAGATAGTTATGAAGGACAGCTAGGCTAAGGTTACTTCTCCTCTGCTAGATAGCTAGCCAACTAAAGCTAACACACAATCACATCAAGCAGCTGAAATGATAGCTAGGCTAAGGTTACTTCTCATTTTCCTAGCTAGCTAGCCAACTAAAGCTAACACACAATCACATCAAGCAGCTGAAATGACAGCTAGGCTAAGGTTACTTCTCATTTTGCTAGCTAGCTAGCCAACTAAAGCTAACACACAATCACATCAAGCAACTGAAATGACAGTATTTTATTTTTAAAACAGAAGTAGCAGAGATGTGCTTCGAAAATAGCAATTTGGATTAAAGGTGAAATTCACCCAGAACCAGTTCTGGGCCCTTTATAACACTTGCCTGGCTGTTTGTCAGTACCCCAGGCAGTTTCTAGGTCCATTGTTTGAGTATTTAGATTTCAGTATTTTTATATAAAAATTATCACTTTCCAAAAATGACCTAAAATGCATTTTAAAAAAGGTGTATATATTGTTACATACAGTGGCTTGTGAAAGTATTCACCCCCCTTGGCATTTTTCCTATTTTGTTGCCTTACAACCTGGAATTAAAATTGAATTTTTGGGGGTTTGTATCATTTGATTTACACAACATGCTACCACTTTGAAGATGCAACATATTCTTTATTGTGAAACAAACAAGAAATAAGACAGAAAAACAGAAAACTTGAGTGTGCATAACTATTCACCCCCCCAAAGTCAATACTTTGTAGAACCACATTTTGCAGAAATTACAGCTGCAAGTCTCTTGGGGTATGTCTCTATAAGCTTGGCACATCTAGCCACTGGGATGTTTGCCCATTCTTCAAGGCAAAACTGCTCTAGCTCCTTCAAGTTGGATGGGTTCCGCTGGGCTTTGACTAGGCCATTCCTAGACGTTTCCCCTTAATCCACTCGAGTGTTGCTTTAGTGGTATGCTTAGGTTCATTGTCCTGCTGGAAGGTGAACCTCCGTCCCAGCCTCAAATCTCTGGAAGACTGAAACAGGTTTCCCTCAAGAATTTCCTGTATTTAGCGCCATCCATCATTCCTTCAATACTGACCAGTTTCCCAGTCCCTGCCGATGAAAAACATCCCCACAGCATGATGCTGCCACCACCATGCTTCACTGTGGGGATGGTGTTCTCGGGGTGATGAGAGGTTTTGGGTTTGCGCCAGACATAGCATTTTCCTTGATGGCCAAAAAGATCAATTTTAGTCTCATCTGACCAGAGTACCTTCTTCCATATGTTTGGGAAGTCTCCCACATGCCTTTTGGCGAACACCAAACGTGTTTGCTTCTTTTTTTCTTTAAGCAATGGCTTTTTTCTGGCCACTCTTCCGTAAAGCCCAGCTCTGTGGATCGTATGGCTTAAAGTGGTCCTATGGACAGATACTCCAATCTTCGCTGTGGAGCTTTGCAGCTCCTTCAGGGTTATCTTTGGTCTCTTTGTTGCCTCTCTGATTAATGCCCTCCTTGCCTGGTCCTTGAGTTTTGGTGGGCGGCCCTCTCTTGGCAGGTTTGTTGTGGTGCCATATTCTTTCCATTTTTTAATAATGGATTTAATGGTGCTCCGTGGGATGTTCAAAGTTTCGGATATATTTTTATAATCCAACCCTGATCTGTACTTTTCCACAACTTTGTCCCTGACCTGTTTGGAGAGCTCCTTGGTCTTCATGGTGCCGCTTGCTTGGTGGTGCCCCTTGCTTAGTGGGGCCTTTCAGAACAGGTGTATATATACTGCGATCATGTGACAGATCATGTGACACTTAGATTGCATACAGGTGGACTATATTTAACTAATTATGTGACTTCTGAAGGTAATTGGTTGCACCAGATCTTATTTAGGGGCTTCATAGCAAATGGGGTGAATACATATGCACGTACCATTTTTCCGTTATTTATTTTTTAGAATTTTTTGAAACAGGTAATTTTTTTCATTTCACTTCACCAATTTGGACTATTTTGTGTATGTCATTTACATGAAATCCAAATAAAAATCCAGTTAAATTACAGGTTGTAATGCAACAAAATAGGAAAAATGGGGAGATGGGGGATGAATACTTTTGCAAGGCATTGTATATCTGCATTATTTGTGAGTTGTATGTACTCTAACCAAAAAACTGCCTGCTGCGACACTAATTAGTGATCTCTTGGACTTTCTGACTTCTTCTTGAACTGAAGAGTCTAATCATTGTTCAAAGGGGATTAGTGGTCAAGTGAGGCTGTTTTTCTTCCTCTTCTGTGTGTGTTTCATCTAGGTAGGAGATTATTCGTAGAAAAGCCAGACTGGCAATTACAAGCAACATGTTGTTCTCTACTACCACTATTGACTTTACACTTCTTACACTGTTTGGTAATATACATTCTTGTTTATGTAGACCCAGATTGTGAAGTGCACGTCCCATACATTCTATTTCTATGGCGCGGATCCACTCGTTCTAGACGATGTTTACCTAGCCAGCATGTCATGTTGAATCAACTCCCTGTAAATAGCCTCCCTACTGTTATTTTTCTTTTTTCTTTAAAGAATTTTGTTTTAAACAGACTGAGACCTGGATCTCTTTTACGGCTGTGCCCTGTGTAAACATTTCAAACATACAAAACAAAAACACAATTCAACAGAAACAATCACAGACAACATATTGATCCTCTATAACATTTTTTAAATGGGCAAGGGACACCAGAGTGTCTAACTTAAGTTGGATCTGCAGTTTGTTCCATAAATAAGGTGCAAAGGAACTGAAGGCAGTCCTACCCAACTCTGTGGAGACCACAGGAGTCTCTAATGTAATCCACATCTGTGATCTGGTTTTACAATTATTATATCTAGTGGAATTTAATGATGATATATATGGAGGTAGTTTTAAAAGAAGTGCTTTATAAATAAACAAGAGAGCATGTTGCTCTCGCTCGCCTCACAGATAGAGAGGCCCAACCCACATGTTGATATAGGAAACAGTGATGAGTTTTGTAACTATCACCCGTGATAAACCTGAGTGCACAATGGTAAATAGCATCCAGTGGTTTTAATGTGTTTGCCGATGCATGCATATAGATAATATCACCATAATCTAAAACGGACATAAAAGTAGCCTGCACAATTTGTTTTCTATTTACGGAGGACAGACAAGCCCTGTTTCTGTAAAGGAACCTTGTCTTGAATTTGAGCTTTTTTCCCAGTAACATGTTTTTTTAAAAAGAAAGCCTATCATCTAACCATACCCCTAAGTATTTATATTGTCAGACTACTTGACCCTTTCCTCTTGGCCAGCCCCCTTTTCTCTTGGTCAGCCCACAAATGGAACAACTCAGCCTCAGTATACTCCTGCTCAAACCGATATGGCACAACAGTACCATTCTGAAAATAAAGCAGGCCTTCAATTTCTTCTTCGTTCTCTATCTGACATTCTTTACTCCCGACCTAGGTCCCGAATCAAGGCATGCATTAATCTACTTCCTGGATTTCAATAACAAAATAAGAAAATACATTGATAAAAAAAAAAAAAAAATTAGCCTAATGAAATAAGTTAGCTGAAAGATTTTACAGAGAAAGTCATTACAAGGACTATTGCGATCACGGGAGGTCAGAGGGTGTGTTTGGGAGGTATTCATGACGTTGCATGGGGTTGCTATGGGGAAGGCGGGGGTAGAATCAGCTTATTACCTAAATCTAAATAATCAAGCAATGGACATAGAAACTGTCTGGGGTACTGACAAACAGCCAGGCAAGTGTTATAAAGGGCCCAGGAGTGGTTTAGGGTGATTTTCCCCTTTAAATTTGAAGATGTTTGCCTTTCCGTGCCTTGTAGCCTACTACTAAATATGGTGCAAATGTATGCTCAGATAATGTGAAGAAGCAAGATGATTTTCTGAGCCTGAACAGGTAAAATCATTTGGGCGCTGGATATTGGTCAGATTTAGCTCATTTTGATCAGACATCAGAGGATGAATATTACTGCCGTCAACACTACTGGTATACAAATGAATGTGGACACCCCTTCAAATGAGTGGAATCAGCAATTTCAGCCACACCAGTGGTGTATAAAATGGAGCACACAGCCATGCAATCTCCATAGACAAATATTGGCAGTAGAAGGGCCTTACTGAAGTCAGTTTGTCAAATTTCTGCCCTGCTAGAGCTGCCCCGGTCAACTGTAAGTGCTGTTATTGTGAAGTGGAAATGTCTAGGAGCAACAACGGCTCAGCCGCGAAGTGGTAGGCCACACAAGCTCACAGAACGGGACCGAGTGCTGAAGGGCGTAAAAAACGTCTGTCATCGGTTGGAACACTCACTACCGAATTCCAAACTGCCTCTGGAAGTAATGTCAGCACAAGAACTGTTCGTCGGGAGCTTCATGAAATGGGTTTCCATGGCTGAGCAGCTGCACACAAGCCTAAGATCAACATGCGCAATGCCAAGGTTCGGCCCTGACTGGTGTAAAGCTCCGCACCATTGGACTCTGGGGCAGTGGAAGAGCGTTCTATGGAGTGATGAATCGCGCTTCACCATCTGGCAGTCCGACAGGCGAATCTGGGTTTGGCGGATGCCAGGAGAACGCTACCTGCCTGAATGCATAGTGCCAACTGTAAAGTTTGCTGGAGGAGGAATAATGGTCTGGGGCTGTTTTCATGGTTCGGGCTAGGACCCTTAGTTGCAGTGAACGGAAATCTTAGCGCTACAGCATATAATGACATTGTAGACGACGTGGTCCTCTGTAGCTCAATTGGTAGAGCATGGCGCTTGTAACGCCAGGGTAGTGGGTTCGATCCCCGGGACCACCCAAACGTAAAAATGTATGCACGCATGACTATAAGTCATTTTGGATAAAAGCGTCTGCTAAATGGTATATTATTATTGTTATACTGGAGGCACAACAAAGAGACCAAAGCTCCACAGCGGAGATTAGAGTATCTGTCCATGGGACCACTTTAAGCCGTACACTCCACAGAGCTGGGCTTTACAGAAGAGTGGCCAGAAAAAAGCCATTGCTTAAAGAAAAAAATTTACAAACACGTTTGGTGTTCACCAAAAGCCTTGTGGGAGACTCCCCAAACATATGGAAGAAGGTACTCTGGTCAGATAAGACTAAAATCGAGCTTTTTGGCCATCAAGGAAAACGCTAGGTCTGGCGCAAACCCAACACCTCTCATCACCCCGAGAACACCATCCCCACAGTGAAGCATGGTGGTGGCAGCATCATGCTGTGGGGATGTTTTTCATCAGCAGGGACTGGGAAACTGGTCAGAATTGAAGGAATGATAGATGGCGCTAAATGCAGGGAAATTCTTGAGTGAAACCTGTTTCAGTCTTCCAGAGATTTGAGACTGGGACGGAGGTTCACTTTCCAGCAGGACAATGACCCTAAGCATACTGCTAAAGCAACACTTGAGTGGTTTAAGGGGAAACATTTAAATGTCTTGGAATGGCCTAGTCAAAGCCCAGACCTCAGTCCAATTGAGAATCTGTGGTACTACTTAATGATTGCTGTACACCAGCGGAACCCAACTAACTTGAAGGAGCTGGAGCAGTTTTGCCTTGAAGAATGGGCCAAAATCCCAGTGGCTAGATGTGCCAAGCTTATAGAGACATACCCCAAGAGACTTGCAGCTGCAATTGCTGCAAAAGGTGGCTCTACAAAGTATTGTCTTTTGGGGGGGTGAATAGTTATGCACGCTCAAGTTTTCATTTTTTGGGGTATTGTTTCTTGCTTGTTTCACAATAAAAAATATTTTGCATCTACAAAGTGGTAGGCATGTTGTGTAAATCATATTATACAAACCCTCCAAAAATCTAGAGTCTAGATATAATCTAGATTTAGCTATTTGATTTTGAATTTTAAGATACTTTTTAAATACTTTTTTCCCTTACTGTATATGATATAACAACGAACAGCAGTCTCATATACAGTGGGGGAAAAAAGTATTTAGTCAGCCACCAATTGTGCAAGTCTCCCACTTAAAAAGATGAGAGAGGCCTGTAATTTTCATCATAGGTACACGTCAACTATGACAGACAAAATGAGAAGAAAAAAAATCCAGAAAATCACATTGTAGGATTTGTAATGAATTTATTGGCAAATTATGGTGGAAAATAAGTATTTGGTCAATAACAAAAGTTTCTCAATACTTTGTTTTATACCCTTTGTTGGCAATGACACAGGTCAAACGTTTTCTGTAAGTCTTCACAAGGTTTTCACACACTGTTGCTGGTATTTTGGCCCATTCCTCCATGCAGATCTCCTCTAGAGCAGTGATGTTTTGGGCAACACGGACTTTCAACTCCCTCCAAATATTTTCTATGGGGTTGAGATCTGGAGACTGGCTAGGCCACTCCAGGACCTTGAAATGCTTCTTACGAAGCCACTCCTTCGTTGCCCGGGCGGTGTGTTTGGGATCATTGTCATGCTGAAAGACCCAGCCACGTTTCATCTTCAATGCCCTTGCTGATCCCTCCAAAATTTCACTCAAAATCTCACGATACATGGCCCCATTCATTCTTTCCTTTACACGAATCAGTCGTCCTGGTCCCTTTGCAGAAAAACAGCCCCAAAGCATGATGTTTCCACCCCCATGCTTCACAGTAGGTATGGTGTTCTTTGGATGCAACTCAGCATTCTTTGTCCTCCAAACACGACGAGTTGAGTTTTTACCAAAAAGTTATATTTTGGTTTCATCTTACCATATGACATTCTCCCAATCCTCTTCTGGATCATCCAAATGCACTCTAGCAAACTTCAGACGGGCCTGGACATGTACTGGCTTAAGCAGGGGGACACGTCTTGCACTGCAGGATTTGAGTCCCTGGCGGCGTAGTGTGTTGCTGATGGTAGGCTTTGTTACTTTGGTCCCAGCTCTCTGCAGGTCATTCACTAGGTCCCCCCCGTGTGGTTCTGGGATTTTTGCTCACCGTTCTTGTGATCATTTTGACCCCACGGGGTGAGATCTTGCATGGAGCCCCAGATCGAGGGAGATTATCAGTGGTCTTGTATGTCTTCCATTTCCTAATAATTGCTCCCACAGTTGATTTCTTCAAACCAAGCTGCTTACCTATTGCAGATTCAGTCTTCCCAGCCTGGTGCAGGTCTACAATTTTGTTTCTGGTGTCCTTTGACAGCTCTTTGGTCTTGGCCATAGTGGAGTTTGGAGTGTGACTGTTTGAGGTTGTGGACAGGTGTCTTTTATACTGATAACAAGTTCAAACAGGTGCCATTAATACAGGTAACGAGTGGAGGACAGAGGAGCCTCTTAAAGAAGAAGTTACAGGTCTGTGAGAGCCAGAAATCTTGCTTGTTTGTAGGTGACCAAATACTTATTTTCCACCATAATTTGCAAATAAATTCATTAAAAATCCTACAATGTGATTTTCTGGATTTTTTTTCCTCAATTTGTCTGTCATAGCTGACGTGTACCTATGATGAAAATTACAGGCCTCTCTCATCTTTTTAAGTGGCAGAACTTGCACAATTGGTGGCTGACTAAATACTTTTCCCCCACTGTATGTAATGAAAGAAAGGTAGTGTTTGATGTCACATGATTTTTTGTCAGTTCTGTGAAGACTCCCAGTATGAGAAATGATTAATAGGTTTTGATTCAACTCCTGAATTATATTGAATGCATCGATGTTCCCCCTTTATATCTTAACGTAATGACATGAAAACAAATGGCTAATTATTATGAATGACTTTGTAACAGCTCCAAACAGTTGTCCACTACAAGAAATGCTCATTGGTACCCTAGTTTATAGAAAGACCCATCACCAAAACTGTGTTGCGCTTTAGTTAACTGCTATAGAGAAAGGCTCTGGGGACTTTTGTTAAAATCAGGTTCATCTTCTTTACCCGAGTGACAACCACTATGGTGATTCCCACTATGGTGATTCCCACTATGGTGATTCCTTTCACTTCTCAAGTCCTGCCGTCAGATATTAGAAAACCCACATTAAACTATACTCCACACTGTAGTATCCTCGATCGTGTAGTGCTTACTTTAGAGCTTTTAGAACAATTGGACTGCTAGCTACGTCGATGCTGTCCTTGGGGACTGCTAGCTACGTCGATGCTGTCCTTGGGGACTCTAGCTACGTCGATGCTGTCCTTGGGGACTGCTAGCTACGTCGATGCTGTCCTTGGGGACTCTAGCTACGTCGATGCTGTCCTTGGGGACTGCTAGCTACGTCGATGCTGTCCTTGGGGACTCTAGCTACGTCGATGCTGTCCCTTTGGGGACTGCTAGCTACGTCGATGCTGTCCTTGGGGACTCTAGCTACGTCGATGCTGTCCTTGGGGACTGCTAGCTACGTCGATGCTGTCCTTGGGGACTGCTAGCTACGTCGATGCTGTCCTTGGGGACTCTAGCTACGTCGATGCTGTCCTTGGGGACTCTAGCTACGTCGATGCTGTCCTTGGGGACTGCTAGCTACGTCGATGCTGTTCTTGGGGACTCTAGCTATGTCGATGCTGTCCTTGGGGACTGCTAGCTACGTCGATGCTGTCCTTGGGGACTGCTAGCTACGTCGATGCTGTCCTTGGGGACTGCTAGCTACGTCGATGCTGTCCTTGGGGACTGCTAGCTACCTCGATGCTGTCCTTGGGGACTGCCAGCTACGTCGATGCTGTCCTTGGGGACTGCTAGCTACGTCGATGCTGTTTTGATTTGAACGTCCTTGGGGAGCTCATGCCGGGGATTTCCTCTGAGGTTTCCCCTCGATCGTGTAGCGTTTACTTTCGATTTTTTGTAGGATACTGTATAATCCCTTGATTGACTGATGCTATTTGACTATGTAAAAACACATGACAAAAATCTGGATACAATGCATTTAGAAATTTGTTGAGAATAACAAAATAATGTGTAAAATGTATTTCCATTGTGGTCCTAGTTCAAACAGTTTAACATGTATTTCCATTGTGGTCCTAGTTCAAACAGTTTATAACATGTATTTCCATTGTGGTCCTAGTTCAAACAGCTTAACATGTATTTCCATTGTGGTCCTAGTTCAAACAGTTTAACATGTATTTCCATTGTGGTCCTAGTTCAAACAGTTTAAAATGTATTTCCATTGTGGTTAAAACATTATACAGGTACATGTTACACATTTACAGCTATCCCATATGAAAAAAATACTATACTATGGTCTAAATACTGTAGATTTACTGGATATATAGTATAGTATTCACTATAGTGTTTTTGCGGACTTTAATGTATAGTATATCGTAGTAACAACAGCCGACTAGGGTTAAAATGGCTCAACTACCAGACCACACCAGTTTCTGTTTAATGAGGGGAACACCTCAACCAGAACACAGGTTGGTGACAGGCCACCTATTGAGTTGGGTCAACAGTTCTGAGCTATGCAACGGACCAGATAACACCTTAGCAAAATATTCATGTATTACAATGTATTACAATTGAAACATCTAAATGTTAGACAGGTTCTGGGCCCGTTAAAGCAAAACAGTGGCAGATTTAAAGAACAATATAAGTTTATTAAAGATTAAGGGATTAGGTTTGCTTGACACAGACATTACCACCAAAATGACTTCGATCCCTTACTTCCACCAAATAGCTTTCTGAAATACAACCGTGTTTCAGATATTCAGCTGACCAAGATCACACGATGACCAAAAACAGTGACAAACAAACAATACTGTACTTCTGATGGTATTAAATAAATAACAGTTAACAATATATCTTTTAGATAATACAAATTCGTTTAGAAAAAAAGCCAGTCCCCTTATTGGAGGGCGCTGCCTGGACCTCAAACCAGCAAAGCCTCTCCAAACCAACCAACTGAAAACAACATTTAATTATTGCAGTGGCTTTACATAATGAACATCTGGAATATTATCACATGAATAAACTCAATGATGGTCAAACTCAACACATACCATTGCACCCTCCGCTGCAACTTGCCCCCCCCCTTCCCCCCTCCTCCCGCTTCTCCTTCACACAAATTCAGACAGCTGATGTTCTGAAAGAGCTGCAAAATCTGGACCCCCACAAATCATCTGGGCTAGACAATCTGGACCCTTTCTTTCTAAAACTAGCCGCCGAAATTGTCGCAACCCCTATTACCAGCCTGTTCAACCTCTCTTTCGTAACGTCTGAGATCCCCAGAGATTGGAAAGCTGCCGCGGTCATCCCCCTCTTCAAAGGGGGTGACACTCTAGATCCAAACTGTTACAGACCTATATCCATCCTGCCCTGCCTTTCGAAAGTATTTGAAAGCCAAGTTAACAAACAGATCACCGACCATTTCGAATCCCACTGTACCTTCTCCGCTATGCAATCCGGTTTCCGAGCTGGTCACGGGTGCACTTCAGCCACGCTCAAGGTCGTAAACGATATTATAACCGCGATTGATAATAGACAGTACTGTGCAGCCGTCTTCATCGACCTGGCCAAGGCTTTTGACTCTGTCAACCACTGCATTCTTATTGGCAGACTAAATAGCCTTGGTTTCTCAAATGACTGCCTCGCCTGGTTCACCAACTACTTCTCAGATAGAGTTCAATGTGTCAAATCGGAGGGCCTGTTGTCTGGACCTATGGCAGTCTCTATGGGGTGCCACAAGGTTCAAATCTCGGGCCGACTCTTTTCTCTGTGTATATCAATGATGTCGCTCTTGCTGCTGGTGACTCTCAGATCCACCTCTACGCAGACGACACCATTTTGTATACATCTGGCCCTTCATTGGACACTGTGTTAACAAACCTCCAATCGAGCTTCAATGCCATACAACACTCCTTCAGTAGCCTCCAACTGCTCTTAAACACTAGTAAAACTAAATGCATGCTCTTCAATCGAACGCTGCTGGCACCCGCCCACCCGACTAGAATCACTACTCTCGGCGGGTCTGACCTAGAGTATGTGGACAACTACAAATACCTAGGTGTCTGGTTAGACTGTAAACTCTCCTTCCAGACTCACATTAAGAATCTCCAATCCAAAGTTAAATCTAGAATCGGCTTCCTATTTCGCAACAAAGCCTCCTTCACTCATGCTGCCAAACATGCCCGCGTAAAACTGACTATCCTACCGATCCTTGACTTCAGCGATATCATTTACAAAATAGCCTCCAACACTCTACTCAGCAAATTGGATGTAGTCTATCACAGTGCCATCCGTTTTGTCTCCAAAGCCCCATATACTACCCACCATTGTGACCTGTACGCTCTTGTTGGCTGGTCCTCACTACATATTCGTCGCCAAACCCACTGGCTCCAGGTCATCTATAAATCACTGCTAGGCAAATCCCTGTCTTATCTTAGCTCACTGGTCACCATAGCAACACCCACCCGTAGTCTGCGCTCCAGCAGGTATATCTCACTGGTCATCCCCAAAGCCAACACCTCCTTTGGCCGCCATTCATTCCAGTTCTCTGCTGCCAATGACTGGAACGAACTTCATAAATCTCTGAAGCTGGAGACTCTTATCTCCCTCACTAACTTTAAGCGTCAGTTGTCAGAGCACCTTACCAATCTCTGCACCTGTACACAGCCCATCTGAAATTAGCCCACCCAACTACCTCATCCCCATATTGTTATTTACATTGTTATTTATTTTGCTCATTTGCACCCCAGTATCTCTATTTGCGCATCTTTTGCACATCTATCATTCCAGTGTTAATACTAAATTGTAATTATTTTGCACTATGGCCTATTTATTGCCTTACCTCCATAACTTGCTACATTTGCACACACTGTATATATATTTTCTGTTGTATTTTTGACTTTGTTTTTTTACCCCATATGTAACTCTGTGTTGTTGTTTTTATCGCACTGCTTTGCTTTATCTTGGCCAGGTCGCAGTTGTAAATGAGAACTTGATCTCAACTGGCCTACCTGGTTAAATAAAGGTGAAATAAATAAATAAAAAAGAACAATTGACCCCAAACATTTCTTCAAGACAGCATGGTCACAAAATGGTTTGCTCACAGACCCAAACCAACAGAACCGCCGCTGTCCAGCCTATAAACACAGGACCTTCCAGATACAAAACGTTCACCTGAAGATGTCCTCCCCTAATAAGGGTGCCCAGGGAAACACTGACCAAAACTTTGGTTCCATGTGATATGTCTGACTTACTATTCCAGTGGAATCCCTGTGGACCTCTTTACATGGTGCCGGAGGGAATGGCAGACATTTTATCAGTTCTATTGTTAGCGTGATCTCAATCCCTCACACCTTTCTTCCCAATCCTTCCTTTCTCATGTTTTTCTCACAGCACTTTATAGCCAGACACAGGTGCAATAGTGATGTATATATTTAATTCTTTAGAATGAGCACTGAGACTCTCAGTTTCACAATACTTAATTTCCTAAAAGCTATTGTTTGCTTCAGCTACTGTTCCGAATGGTGTGTATATTTCAGAGAGGTTGAATTTAAAGCTCCCTTTCTCCAGCTGAAGTGAGTTTTTGTTTAATAGTTTAAACTAAATGTCTTTAATAGTTGGAGGGAAACTAAATGTCTTTAATAGTTGGAGGGAAACTAAATGTCTTTCCAAGGACCACATCTGGACAGCAGATGAGGACGACAGAATCCAGCTTTCGGTTACTATGTTGAAAAGGTTTTTCCTGATTTCTCCCGGGAAACTTCTAGCAGAGAAAAGACCAGGAACCCTAGCTCTAACCCAGCTGCCCATTAGTGTCCTAAATTGCACCCTATTCCCTATTTACCCATAGGTTTCTAGTCAAAAAGTAGTGCACTACAAAGGGAATAGGGGTGCCATTTGGGATTAAGCCATAATACCCATAATGCTCATCCACATTCACATGTCACTTCTCATTGACTAAGGAAGGCCAGTGTTCCTGTGATGAAGATCCACCATGGGAAATAATCATGTCTATTAGTATTGTGTGTGTGTGTGTGTGTGTTGTGTGTGTGTGTGTGTGTGTGTGTGTGTGTGTGTGTGTGTGTGTGTGTGTGTGTGTGTGTGTGTGTGTGTGTGTGTGTGTGTGTACTGTAATGTGAATCTGACATATCTCTGTAATTAGATGACATTATGTATCGCTCTGTGAACAGCATGTCTAATGAGTGTGAATGAGACCAAATGTAATGTCTTGTGACAGTTTCAGATGACTGAATAACCCTGTCTAATTCACCATTACCTCACTCTGTCACAGTCCTGTCTAATTCACCATTACCTCACTCTGTCACAGTCCTGTCTAATTCACCATTACCTCACTCTGTCACAGTCCTGTCTAATTCACCATTACTTCACTCTGTCACAGTCCTGTCTAATTCACCATTACCTCACTCTGTCACAGTCCTGTCTAATTCACCATTACCTCACTCTGTCACAGTCCTGTCTAATTCACCATTACCTCACTCTGTCACAGTCCTGTCTAATTCACCATTACCTCACTCTGTCACAGTCCTGTCTAATTCACCATTACCTCACTCTGTCACAGTCCTGTCTAATTCACCATTACCTCACTCTGTCACAGTCCTGTCTAATTCACCATTACCTCACTCTGTCACAGTCCTGTCTAATTCACCATTACCTCACTCTGTCACAGTCCTGTCTAATTCACCATTACCTCACTCTGTCACAGTCCTGTCTAATTCACCATTACCTCACTCTGTCACAGTCCTGTCTAATTCACCATTACCTCACTCTGTCACAGTCCTGTCTAATTCACCATTACTTCACTCTGTCACAGTCCTGTCTAATTCACCATTACCTCACTCTGTCACAGTCCTGTCTAATTCACCATTACCTCACTCTGTCACAGTCCTGTCTAATTCACCATTACCTCACTCTGGATTCAAACAATGTGTTGTACAGTACCAGTCAAAAGTTTGGACACACCTACTCATTCCAGGGTTTTTCTTTATTTGTACTATTTTTTTACATTGTAGAATAACAGTGAAGACATCAAAACTATTAAATAACACATATGGAATCATGTAGTAAACAAAAAAGTGTTAAACAAATAAAAATATATTTTATTCATTCTCTCAACCAGCTTCACCTGGAATACTTTTCCAACAGTCTTGAAGGAGTTCCCACATATGCTGAGCACTTGTTGGCTGCTTTTCCTTCACTCTGCGGTCCGACTCATACCAAACCATCTCAATTGGGTTGAGGTCGAGGGATTGTGGAGGCCAGGTCATCTGATGCAGCACTCCATCACCCTCCTTCTTGGTAAAATAGCCCTTACACAGCCTGGAGGTGTGTTGGGTCATTGTCCTGTTGAAAAACAAATGATAGTCCCACTAAGCCCAAACCAGATGGGATGGCGTATCGCTGCAGAATGCTGTGGTACCCATGCTGGTTAAGTGTGCCTTGAATTCTAAATAAATCACAGACAGTGTCACCAGCAAAGCACCCTCACACCATAACAACTCCTCCTCCATGCTTTACGGTGGGAACTACACATGCAGAGATCATCCGTTCACCCACACCGCATCTCACAAAGACACGGCGGTTGGAACCAAAAATCTCAAATTTGGACTCCTGACCAAAGGACACATTTCCACCAGTCTAATGTAAATTGCTCGTGTTTCTTGGCCCAAGCAAGTCTCTTCTTATTATTGGTGTCCTTTAGTAGTGGTTTCTTTGCAGCAATTCGACCATGAAGGCCTGATTCACACAGTCCCCTCTGAACAGTTGATGTTGAGATGTGTCTGTTACTTGAACTTTAATTGGGCTGCAATTTCTGAGGCAGGTAACCCTAATGAACTTAACCTCTGCAGCAGAGGTAACTCTGGGTCTTCCATTCCTGTGGCGGTCCTCATGAGAGCCAGTTTCATCATAGCGCTTGATGGTTTTTGCGACTGCACTTGAAGAAACTTTCAAAGTTCTTGAAATGTTCCGTGTTGACTGAACTTCATGTCTTAAAGTAATGATGGACTGTTGTTTCTCTGAGCTGTTCTTGCCATAATATGGACTTGGTGTTTTACCAAATAGGGCTATCTTCTGTATACCCCCCCTACCTTGTCACAACACAACTGATTGGCACAAACATTAATAAGGAAAGACATTCCACAAATTAACTGTTAAGAAGGCACACCTGTTAATTGAAATGCATTCCAGGTAACTACCTCATGAAGCTGGTTGAGAGAATGCCAAGATTGTGCAAAGCTGTCATCAAGGCAAAGGGTGGCTATTTGAAGAATCTCAAATCTAAAATATAGTTTTGTTACTACATGATTCCATATATTATTCTACAATGTAGAAAACAGTAAAAAATTAAGACAAACCCTGGAATGAGTAGGTGTGTCCAAACGTTTGCCTGGTATTGTATATCTGAAACAATGTGTTCTATATCTGAAACAATGTGTTCTATATCTGAAACAATGTGTTCTATATCTGAAACAATGTGTTCTATATCTGAAACAATGTGTTCTATATCTGAAACAAAATGTGTTATATATCTGAAACAATGTGTTCTATATCTGAAACAATGTGTTATATATCTGAAACAATGTGTTCTATATCTGAAACAATGTGTTCTATATCTGAAACAATGTGTTCTATATCTGAAACAATGTGTTCTATATCTGAAACAATGTGTTCTATATCTGAAACAAAATGTGTTATATATCTGAAACAATGTGTTCTATATCTGAAACAATGTGTTATATATCTGAAACAATGTGTTCTATATCTGAAACAATGTGTTCTATATCTGAAACAATGTGTTCTATATCTGAAACAAAATGTGTTATATATCTGAAACAATGTGTTCTATATCTGAAACAATGTGTTATATATCTGAAACAATGTGTTCTATATCTGAAACAATGTGTTCTATATCTGAAACAATGTGTTCTATATCTGAAACAATGTGTTCTATATCTGAAACAAAATGTGTTATATATCTGAAACAATGTGTTCTATATCTGAAACAATGTGTTATATATCTGAAACAATGTGTTGTATATCTGAAACAATGTGTTATATATCTGAAACAATGTGTTCTATATCTGAAACAATGTGTTCTATATCTGAAACAAAATGTGTTATATATCTGAAACAATGTGTTCTATATCTGAAACAATGTGTTATATATCTGAAACAATGTGTTGTATATCTGAAACAATGTGTTCTATATCTGAAACAATGTGTTATATATCTGAAACAATGTGTTCTATATCTGAAACAATGTGTTCTATATCTGAAACAATGTGTTCTATATCTGAAACAATGTGTTCTATATCTGAAACAATGTGTTCTATATCTGAAACAATGTGTTCTATATCTGAAACAAAATGTGTTATATATCTGAAACAATGTGTTCTATATCTGAAACAATGTGTTATATATCTGAAACAATGTGTTGTATATCTGAAACAATGTGTTCTATATCTGAAACAATGTGTTATATATCTGAAACAATGTGTTCTATATCTGAAACAATGTGTTATATATCTGAAACAATGTGTTCTATATCTGAAACAATGTGTTCTATATCTGAAACAATGTGTTCTATATCTGAAACAATGTGTTATATATCTGAAACAATGTGTTCTATATCTGAAACAATGTGTTCTATATCTGAAACAATGTGTTCTATATCTGAAACAAAATGTGTTATATATCTGAAACAATGTGTTCTATATCTGAAACAATGTGTTATATATCTGAAACAATGTGTTCTATATCTGAAACAATGTGTTCTATATCTGAAACAATGTGTTCTATATCTGAAACAATGTGTTCTATATCTGAAACAATGTGTTCTATATCTGAAACAAAATGTGTTATATATCTGAAACAATGTGTTCTATATCTGAAACAATGTGTTATATATCTGAAACAATGTGTTCTATATCTGAAACAATGTGTTCTATATCTGAAACAATGTGTTCTATATCTGAAACAAAATGTGTTATATATCTGAAACAATGTGTTCTATATCTGAAACAATGTGTTATATATCTGAAACAATGTGTTCTATATCTGAAACAATGTGTTCTATATCTGAAACAATGTGTTCTATATCTGAAACAAAATATGTTATATATCTGAAACAATGTGTTCTATATCTGAAACAATGTGTTATATATCTGAAACAATGTGTTGTATATCTGAAACAATGTGTTCTATATCTGAAACAATGTGTTCTATATCTGAAACAATGTGTTCTATATCTGAAACAATGTGTTCTATATCTGAAACAATGTGTTCTATATCTGAAACAATGTGTTCTATATAGTGCCCTACTTTAGACCAGAGAATGGCACCCTATTCCCTATATAGTGCACTACTTTAGACCAGAGAATGGCACCCTATTCCCTATATAGTGCACTACTTTAGACCAGAGAATGGCACCCTATTCCCTATATAGTGCACTACTTTAGACCAGAGAATGGCACCCTATTCCCTATATAGTGCACTACTTTAGACCAGAGAATGGCACCCTATTCCCTATATAGTGCACTACTTTAGACCAGAGAATGGCACCCTATTCCCTATATAGTGCACTACTTTAGACCAGAGAATGGGACCCTATTCCCTATATAGTGCACTACTTTAGACCAGAGAATGGCACCCTATTCCCTATATAGTGCACTACTTTAGACCAGAGAATGGCACCCTATTCCCTATATAGTGCACTACTTTAGACCAGAGAATGGGACCCTATTCCCTATATAGTGCACTACTTTAGACCAGAGAATGGCACCCTATTCCCTATATAGTGCACTACTTTAGACCAGAGAATGGCACCCTATTCCCTATATAGTGCACTACTTTAGACCAGAGAATGACACCCTATTCCCTATATAGAGCACTACTTTAGACCAGAGAATGGCACCCTATTCCCTATACAGTGCACTACTTTAGACCAGAGAATGGCACCCTATTCCCTATATAGTGCATTACTTTAGACCAGAGAATGGCACCCTATTCCCTATATAGTGCCCTACTTTAGACCAGAGAATGGCACCCTATTCCCTATATAGTGCACTACTTTAGACCAGAGAATGGCACCCTATTCCCTATATAGTGCACTACTTTAGACCAGAGAATGGCACCCTATTCCCTATATAGTGCACTACTTTAGACCAGAGAATGGCACCCTATTCCCTATATAGTGCCCTACTTTAGACCAGAGAATGGCACCCTATTCCCTATATAGTGCACTACTTTAGACCAGAGAATGGCACCCTATTCCCTATATAGTGCACTACTTTAGACCAGAGAATGGCACCCTATTCCCTACATAGTGCACTACTTTAGACCAGAGAATGGCACCCTATTCCATATATAGTGCACTACTTTAGACCAGAGAATGGCACCCTATTCCCTATATAGTGCCCTACTTTAGACCAGAGAATGGCACCCTATTCCCTATATAGTGCACTACTTTAGACCAGAGAATGGCACCCTATTCCCTATATAGTGCACTACTTTAGACCAGAGAATGGGACCCTATTCCCTATACAGTGCCCTACTTTAGATCAGAGAATGGCACCCTATTCCCTATACAGTGCCCTACTTTAGACCAGAGAATGGCACCCTATTCCCTATATAGTGCACTACTTTAGACCAGAGAATGGCACCCTATTCCCTATACAGTGCACTACTTTAGACCAGAGAATGGGACCCTATTCCCTATACAGTGCCCTACTTTAGATCAGAGAATGGCACCCTATTCCCTATACAGTGCCCTACTTATATCCAGGGCCCGTAGTGCACTATGTAGGAAATAGGGTCCAATTTTGGATGGCCACTGTCCTCCAAGCCCCCCCATCCCCGGCCAATTCCCCCCCATCCCCTGCCTGCCTTTAACCATGGGCCAAGCCCCCCCATCTTAAACCATGGGCCAAGCCCCCCCATCCCCTGCCTGCCTTTAACCATGGGCCAAGCCCTCCCATCTTAAACCATGGGCCAAGCCCTCCCATCTTAAACCATGGGCCAAGCCCTCCCATCTTAAAACCCCCTAAAGTCGAAATCTAATTAGCATAACAAAATAATCCCAATAAAAATCTGTCCGTTTAAACTAGAGATATCTGTTTTTTTTTGCATTGGATGCATCTCAATCCACAGCATATGCCTATGTCCCCCTTCAGCAGCTGTAGAGAAAGGTGACAGAGGTAGATCTGTGTTTATCAGACCATGAGAAATCCCGAATATCAGTCTTCTCACAAAATCGTCTGTAGTGTACAAGACATACAATATGACCCCTCTATGGGAAGATGGCTCTACGACCCCTACAAGCGTCTTGGGACTCGTCTGAAGTCGGTCCAGCAGATCTGCCAACTTTTGTCTGTAGCGTCTGAAAAGTTTGGGTCACACACTAATATGACTCCTCTGTGTAAAGGTGAGACTCTATGACACCCAGAGGCCTCACAAGACTAGTCTGAATGTCCCCCGGTATGAAACAATTAATGGAAGTATATATGGAGACTGTTTAGTGATACAAAAAAGTGGATGAATACATGTAAAATATTTTTTTTACAGTGTTTAATTGTGTAAGGCAACATTGAAGGAAGTCATACACTGAATGAATGCTGCACATTGATTGGGGGCCAGTTTAAACACAACATATAGATTGGGGGCCAGTTTAAACACAACACCTAGAGAGATGGAACAGTTTAAACACAACACCTAGAGAGATGGAACAGTTTAATCACAACACCTAGAGAGGGGGAACAGTTTAATCACAACACCTAGAGAGATGGAACAGTTTAATCACAACACCTAGAGAGGGGGAACAGTTTAAACACAACACCTAGAGAGGGGGAACAGTTTAAACACAACACCTAGAGAGGGGGAACAGTTTAAACACAACACCTAGAGATGGGGAACAGTTTAAACACAACACCTAGAGAGGGGGAACAGTTTAAACACAACACCTAGAGAGATGGAACAGTTTAAACACAACACCTAGAGAGGGGGAACAGTTTAAACACAACACCTAGAGAGGGGGAACAGTTTAAACACAACACCTAGAGAGAGGGGGAACAGTTTAATCACAACACCTAGAGAGAAGGAACAGTTTAAACACAACACCTAGAGAGGGGGAACAGTTTAAACACAACACCTAGAGAGGGGGAACAGTTTAAACACAACACCTAGAGAGAAGGAACAGTTTAAACACAACACCTAGAGAGGGGGAACAGTTTAAACACAACACCTAGAGAGAAGGAACAGTTTAAACACAACACCTAGAGAGGGGGAACAGTTTAAACACAACACAGAGAGAGGGGGAACAGTTTAAACACAACACCTAGAGAGGGGGAACAGTTTAAACACAACACCTAGAGAGATGGAACAGTTTAAACACAACACCTAGAGAGATGGAACAGTTTAAACACAACACCTAGAGAGGGGGAACAGTTTAATCACAACACCTAGAGAGATGGAACAGTTTAAACACAACACCTAGAGAGGGGGAACAGTTTAATCACAACACCTAGAGAGGGGGAACAGTTTAAAGCAACATCTAGAGAGGGGGAACAGTTTAAACACAACACCTAGAGAGGGGGAACAGTTTAAACACAACACAGAGAGAGGGGGAACAGTTTAAAGCAACATCTAGAGAGGGGGAACAGTTTAAACACAACACCTAGAGAGGGGGAACAGTTTAAACACAACACCTAGAGAGGGGGAACAGTTTAATCACAACACCTAGAGAGATGGAACAGTTTAAACACAACACCTAGAGAGGGGGAACAGTTTAATCACAACACCTAGAGAGGGGGAACAGTTTAAACACAACACCTAGAGAGATGGAACAGTTTAAACACAACACCTAGAGAGATGGAACAGTTTAAACACAACACCTAGAGAGATGGAACAGTTGTTCACGTTGAACTACAGCGACTAAGAGCATGTTGGAGGGCCTTTCTGATTACTATCAGACCTGTTGGAGCACCACTGCATAACACTACATACATAACACATAATAACACTACATAACCCATAATAACACTACATACATAACACATAATAACACTACATACATAACACATAATAACACTACATAACACATAATAACACTACATAACACATAATTACACTACATAACACATAATAACACTACATAACACATAATAACACTACATAATACAGAATAACACTATATAACACATAATAACACTACATAAAACAGAATAACACTAAATAACACATAATATCACTACATGACACTATATAGCACTACATAGGACTACATAGCACTACATAACACTACATAATACAGAATAATACTACATAACACTGCATAGCACTACATAATACCCAATAACGTATGCACATTAGTAAGAACATCATATAGCTACACCAGGAAGGCTTTAGTAAATGTTTAGTTATTTACCAGATGTGGAATGCAGATAATGCTTGGATTATTCTGATCAAATAAATCCTGTTAGTTCCCAAGGGTTGTAAACTGTTATGGTCAAAACATATTGATGCAATGGTATCTAAAATGGGGAGAGGTCTGTCCGTAACTGCTTTCTTGACATTGCTATCAACAAAGCAAGTCCTACAGGCCATACAATGGTTTGCGAAAGTATTCACCCCCTTGGCATTTTTCGTATTTTGTTGCCTTACAACCTGGAATTAAAATTTATTTTAATTTGGATTTCATGTAATGGACATACACAAAATAGTCCAAATTGGTGAAGTGGAATGAAGAAAAAAAACTTGGTTCAAGAAATTCCAAAAAATGTATGCCGGAAAAGTGGTGTGTGCATATGTATTCACCCCCTTTGCTATGAAGCCAATAAATAAGATCTGGTGCAGCCAATTACCTTCAGAAGTCACATAATTAGTTAAATAAAGTCACATTAAATACTTTATACACCCATTCTGAAAGGCCCCAGAGTCTGCAACACCACTAAGCAAGGGGCACCACCAAGCAAGCGGCACCATGAAGAGCAAGGAGCTCTCCAAACAGGTCAGGGAAAAAGTTGCGGAGAAGTACAGATCAGGGTTGGGTTATAAAACAATATCAGAAACTTTGAACATCCCACGGAGCATCATTAAATCCATTATTAAAAAATGGAAAGAATACGGCACCACAACTAACCTGCCAACAGATGGCCGCCCACCAAAACTCACAGACCAGGCAAGGAGGGCATTAATCAGAGAGGAAACAAAAAGACCAAAGATAACCCTGAAGGAGCTGCAAAGCTCCACAGCGGAGATTGGAGTATCTGTCCACAGGACCACTTTACACTCCACAGAGCTGGGCTTTACAGAAGAGTGGCCAGAAAAAAGCCATTGCTTAAAGAAAAAAATAAGGAAACATGTTTGGTGTTCGCCAAAAGGCATGTGGGAGACTCCCCAAACATATGGAAGAAGGTACTCTGGTCAGATGAGACTAAAATTGAGCTTTTTGGCCATCAAGGAAAATTCTATGTCTGGCGCAAACCCAACACCTCTCATCACCCCGAGAACACCATCCCCACAGTGAAGCATGGTGGTGGCAGCATCATGCTGTGGGGATGTTTTCCATTGGCAGGGACTGGGAAACTGGTCAGAACTGAAGGAATGATGGATGGCGCTAAATACAGGGAAATTCTTGAGGGAAACCTGTTTCAGTCTTCCAGAGATTTGAGACTGGGACGGAGGTTTACCTTCCAGCAGGACAATGACCCTAAGCATACTGCGAAAGCAACACTCGAGTGGTTTAAGGGGAAACATTTAAATGTCTTGGAATGGCCTAGTCAAAGACCAGACCTCAATCCTATTGAGAATCTGTGGTATGACTTAAAGATTGCTGTACACCAGCGGAATCCATCAAACTTGAAGGAGCTGGAGCAGTTTTGCCTTGAAGAATGGGCAAAAATCCCAGTGGCTAGATGTGCCAAGCTTATAGAGACATACCCCAAGAGACTTGCAGCTGCAATTGCTGAAAAAGGTGGCTCTACAAAGGTTTGATTTTGGGGGGGCTCAGGTTTTCAGTTTTTTTGTCTTATTTCTTGTTTGTTTCACAATAAAAAATATGTTGCATCTTCAAAATGGTAGGCATGTTGTGTAAATCAAATGGTACAAACCCCCCAAAAAATCCATTTTAATTCCAGGTTGTAAGGGAACAAAATAGGAAAAATGCCAAGGGGGGTGAATACTTTCACAAGCCACTGTAGTTCCGTCGCACTTGGTCTAATGCCATAAGGTCAAGAGCTACAAAGAGGGACATAGGCCCAGAACAGAGCAGCACGGCAAGTAACTCACACAAGCAGTAAAATCTGATTTTAAAAACATTGTAAACTACACACACACACACACACACACACACACACAGGCACACACACGCTAGTACACACACATACATTGTAATATTGTTGTATTGTGGTATTATACATTTTGTATTGTAGATATGTAGTGGTGTAATAATGTTATATGATATACTGTTTTATATTTTGTTTTATATGTCATGTAAATGCCTTAATGATCCATAATAAATCCCAGGAAGAGTAGCTGCTGCCTTGGCAGGAACTAATGGGGATCTATAATAAACCCCAGGAAGAGTAGCTGCTGCCTTGGCAGGAACTAATGGGGATCCATAATAAACCCCAGGAAGAGTAGCTGCTGCCTTGGCAGGAACTAATGGGGCTCTATAATAAACCCCAGGAAGAGTAGCTGCTGCCTTGGCAGGAACTAATGGGGATCCATAATAAACCCCAGGAAGAGTAGCTGCTGCCTTGAATATATCTTGTTAATCATGTGCATTCTACAGGGTGTGTCCCAAATGGTACCCTATTCCCTATATAGTCAAAAGTACTGCACTATGTTGGGAAAACGATGCCATTTGGCAATAGACCGTGTACATCGCAATAGAAGTGAAATGCTTTGGTTTGTCTAAATGAAAAAGCCACAGGCTGGTTGAGAAACATATACTTGGTCACAGTGGAGGCTTTTTCACTTGTCAGAGTGGGATGGTGGCTTTCACCACAAAGAACCAGCTCAGCTTTTAGCTCCAGGGGAAAGAACTCCTCTGTAGCTCAGCTGGTAGAGCTTGTAATGCCAGGGTAGTGGGTAGTGCAAAAGTATTCATCCCCCTTGGCATTTTTCCTATTTTGCTGCATTACGACCTGTAATTTAAATTGATTTGTATTTTTATTTAATGTAATGGACATACACAAAATAGTCCAAATTGGTGAAGTGAAATGAAAAAAAATGACTTGTTTCAAAAAGTTATACAAAATAAATAACGGAAAAGTGGTGCGTGCATATCTATTCACCCCCTTTGCTATGAAGCCCCTAAATAAGATCTATTGCAACCAATTACCTTCAGAAGTCACATAATTAGTTAAATAAAGTCCACCTGTGTGCAATCTAAGTGTCACATGATCTGTCATGTGATCTCAGTATATATACACCTGTTTTGAAAGGCCCCAGAGTCTGCAACACCACTAAGCAAGCGGCACCATGAAGACCAAGGAGCTCTCCAAACAGGTCAGGGACAAAGTTGTGGAGAAATACAGATCAGGGTTGGGTTATAAAAATATATCCAAAACTTTGAACATCCCACGGAGCACCATTAAATACATTATATAAAAATGGAAAGAATATGGCACCACAACAAACCTGCCAACAGATGGCCGCCCACCAAAACTCACGGACCAGGCAAGGAGGGCATTAATCAGAGAGGCAACAAAGAGACCAAAGATAACCCTGAAGGAGCTGCAAAGTTCCACAGCGGAGATTGGAGTATCTGTCCATAGGACCACTTTACACTCCTCAGAGCTGGGCTTTAAGCCGTACTTTTATTTATTTTTATTTCACCTTTATTTAACTCAATGCCAAGAATCAGCTGGAGTGGAGTAAAGCTCACCATCATTGGAGCTGCTCCGGTCAACTGTAAGTGCTGTTATTGTGAAATGGAAACATCTAGAAGCAACAACGGCTCAGCCGCGAAGTGGTAGGCCACACAAGCTCACAGAACAGGACCGCCAAGTGCTGAAGCGCGTAGCACGTAAAAATTATCTGTCCTCGGTTGCAACACTCGCTACAAAGTTCCAAACTGCCTCTGGAAGCAACGTCAGCACAATAACTGTTTGTCGGGAGCTTCATGAAATGGGTTTCCATGGCCGAGCAGTCGCACACAAGCCTAAGATCACCATGCGCAATGCCAAGAATCAGCTGGAGTGGTGTAAAGCTCACCGCCATTGGAGCAGTGGAAACGCGTTTTCTGGAGTGATGAATCACGTTTCACCATCTGGCAGTCCGACGGACTAATCTGTGTTTGGCGGATACCAGGAGAACGCTATCTGCCCGAATGCATAGTGCCAACTGTAAAATTTGGTGGAGGAGGAATAATGGTCTGGGGCTGTTTTTCATGGTTCGGGCTAGGCCCCTTAGTTCCAGTGAAGGAAAATCTAAATGCTACAGCATACAATTACATTCTAGACGATTCTGTGCTTCCAACATTGTGTCCACAGTTTGGGGAAGGCCCTTTCCATAGTGACTGGTGCTGTAACTTTCCTAACGAACCTTGACCCTAATGGTCGACTGTCAAGTGCTCTGATGGGGAGTGGAATGGATAGGGGAACCAATGTACTGCCTAGACTATGTGCAAATGACCTGTCCATAAAGTTCCCAGCTGCGCTTGAATCGACCAGCACCTTACACTACGTGTAATCAGGAAAGTGGGTGTGTAAGGTACAGTGCGCAGCAGAGGGCTCTGAACAAGTGTGGGTGTTGGATACCTGGGGTGATGCGAGAGTGCCCTGCCTACCACCGCCTCCAGACCCAAAAGAATGCCGACAACAGCGTGCAGCAGAATGTCCTCCCGTGCCACAAGAGTGACACTGGCGCTGTCGTCCTCTGCTCTCCCGGGTCGCAGCTCCACCCAGCTCCATCATCTCGTGATCCAGGACGTCCTCTAGAAGCCAGCAGGTTGTCCAACCAGATGGCCATGTCCAGCAGTTTATCGAAAGACAACGTGGTATCCCGGCAGGCTAGCTCCCTTCGGACGTCCTCTCGTAGATGGCACCGGAAGTGGTCGATGAGGGCCCGCTCCATCCACCCGGATCTAGCTGCTAGATTACGAAACTCCAGGGCAAAGTCCTGTGCGGTCCTCGTCCCCTGCCTCAGGTGGACCTGCCTCTCTACCTTCAGGCGGGTGATTGAAGACGGCCCAAAAGAGTCGAGCGAACTCCCCGTAGTTGTCCGAGGCTACTCTTTCACTCCAGACCGTGTTGTCCCACTCCAGGGCTTTCCCCGAGAGGCAGGAGATGAGGGCGGACACCTTCTCCCACTCCGATGGAGCCGGGCTGATGGTCGAGAAGTATAAATCCATTTGTAGGAGGAATCCCTGGCAGAGAGCAGCTGTCCCGTCAAAATCCCATGGTCGAGATATGTCAATCTCTCTGGGTGCTGGGGAGTGGGTGGCTGGATCGGGTCGGTCAGCTGGTCCCAAAAGATCGTGTCCTCTCCTCTCCAGGCGTTGGACGACCTGGAGAACCCGATCCATCGCTTCTCCCAAGCTGGTTAGCATAGTCGAATGCTCCAGGACCCGTGCCACGACTCCAGGCAGGTGCTCCTCTCCTGCTGACTCCATGTTCGGGTGTGTGATTCTGTGATGAGGTGATTTTGAAGGAGTCAGGTGCAGGAGGGTAAATCACAGAATAACAGGATTTATTCTGAACCACAGAGTTACGCAGTAATGCATAAAAACAAGGCACAGGGTGAATAATCCCGGGCGATACAAAATACACGGAGCTCCACCGAGCTTCTCTCTCCTCCACAATAAACACAATAAACAATCACACACAAAGACAAGGGGGCAGAGTGAACACTTCTACAGGTACTTATACAGGGATATGAACCAGTTGTGTGTAATAAACAAGACAAAACAAATGGAATGATGAGATGAGGAGCGGCAGTGGCTAGAAGGCCGGTGACGACGAACGCCGAAGCCTGCCCGAACAAGGAGAGAAGGCAGCTTCGGAGGAAGTCGTGACAGTTGCGTTATTTTCTCTGGGGTGTGTTGGGTTCTTTTCTCTGGGGTGAGTGTTGGGTTCTTTTCTCTGGGGTGAGTGTTGGGTTCTTTTCTCTGGGGTGAGTGTTGGTGTTGGGTTCTTTTCTCTGGGGTGAGTGTTGGTTCTTTTCTCTGGGGTGAGTGTTGGTTCTTTTCTCTGGGGTGAGTGTTGGGTTCTTTTCTCTGGGGTGAGTGTTGGGTTCTTTTCTCTGGGGTGAGTGTTGGGTTCTTTTCTTTAGGGTGAGTGTTGGGTTCTTTTCTCTGGGGTGAGTGTTGGTGTTGGGTTCTTTTCTCCGGGGTGAGTGTTGGGTTCTATTCTCTGGGGTGAGTGTTGGGTTCTTTTCTCTGGGGTGAGTGTTGGGTTCTTTTCTCTGGGATGCGTGTTAGGTTTTAACAGGCTATCTTCCTCTAGGGTGTGTTAGGGTTGTGTTGGGTTTTAAATAGTCTCTGTTCATCCCTATCGTCTGGTATAAATTAGCCCCCATCCTTTTCCCACGACTTCCCAGGAACCAGTAACTACGAAGGGAGAAGCGTTCAGATTCTCTCTCTCTCTCTCTCTCTCTCTCTCTCTCTCTCTCTCTCTCTCTCTCTCTCTCTCTCTCTCTCTCTCTCTCTCTCTCTCTCTCTCTCTCTCTCTCTCTCTCTCTCTCTCTCTCTCTCTCTCGCTCTCTCAATATTTACATCCCACAGCTCAGAGGCTGTCAAGAACATCAGCCTTTCTGCCCTTCAATTATATATTTATTTACAGGGCAGATAGAATCACCCCTGGGGGAATACGGCATAAAGCACCAGGCTTCCAGGAGGAAATTAAACATGATTATCTAAAGCATAGCGATGCTTTTCCTGTTTCCCTGCTCTAAGTTGTTGTTCTCGGTTGGAGAACCCTTTGAAGAACCCTTTTGGGTTCTGTGAAGAACCCTTTCCACAGAGCCCTTTCGTAACCCTGCGCTGCTCTCTAACAGCTTGTAGAGATCATCTAACTCCTGAGAGTCTCTCTCTCTCTGCATAACTGAGACATGAGGTAGAGCCCCGCCAGGCTGAGCAGCTGCACACAGAATAAAAAACAGCTTTCACTAAATATCTGCTCTTTTGCAAAATCCCATCTGGAGTCTGAATATTGTTATTTTTTAAAACAGAGATTTTCAGCAGCAAAAACATGGATAGTCTTTTGTCTTGCGTTTTGATAATGGATATAATCGGAACGTCATGTTGATAGAAGTAAAATTGTAGCTGTGTAAATGTTGTTGCTGTGTTTCACACTCTGGCACCCACTCTGTGAAGGAAGGTCAAGGACGTGTTGTTGTCTTTAGACGGAGATAAGAGGAGGATAATATTAAGTTAGAGACACCAAGGAGATGACATGTCCTTAGCAGAGAGCTACTAACTATCTGAGTGCGTCCTAAATGACACCCTTTATAGTGCACTAATTTTGACTAGAGCCCTATGAGCCTAGAGGATGCCATTTGGGTTAGTGAATCATCAGACGTATAGACACACCGGCTGCTCATGAGAAGTTCTGGAAGTTTGTTTAAGAAATCTGTCATTACTGGACTTGGAATACAAGGTTGGAAACTACAAGGTTTCATCTGTGGATTAAGAGTGGTCAGATAAAGTACCAAGCGTTTACAGAGATAACGTGGATTTATGACAGGTTTATTACATATCTATACAGTAGAACAGACAAACTGTTTGTTTCCTGTTTCTATAGAATAATCTAACTTCATAGAGAGGAGATTTGAAACTCAGACATATACTTGTGTCTCATATACACTACCAGTCAAAAGTTTGGACAAACCTACTCATTCAAGGGTTTTCTTTATTTTTACTATTTTCTACATTGTAGAATAATAGTGAAGACATCAAAACTACGAAATAACACATATGGAATCATGTAGTAGCGAAAAAAGTTTTAAACAAATCTAAATATATTTAATATTTTAGATTCTTCAAATAGCCACCATTTGCCTTGACGACAGCTTTGCACACTCTGTCCAAACTTTTGACTGGTACTGTAGTTGTTTTATACTTACTGAGTCACTAATATAAATGTTTTATACATACTGAGTCATTCAATAAATCATTTTTTTTGAGGGGGAGTCTGTCAGACTGATTTCTGGCCTCACTGAACAGTCCCATTCTCTAACCAACCAATCCTCACTGAACAGTCCCATTCTCTAACAAACTAATCCGCACTGAACAGTCCCATTCTCTAACCAACCAATCCGCACTGGGCAGTCCCATTCTCTGACCAACCAATCCGCACTGGGCAGTCCCATTCTCTGACCAACCAATCCTCACTGAACAGTCCCATTCTCTAACCAACCAATCCTCACTGGGCAGTCCCATTCTCTGACCAACCAATCCTCACTGGGCAGTCCCATTCTCTGACCAACCAATCCTCACTGGGCAGTCCCATTCTCTAACCAACCAATCCTCACTGGGCAGTCCCATTCTCTGACCAACCAATCCTCACTGAACAGTCCCATTCTCTAACCAACCAATCCTCACTGAGCAGTCCCATTCTCTAACCAATCCTCACTGGGCAGTCCCATTCTCTGACCAACCAATCCTCACTGGACAGTCCCATTCTCTGACCAACCAATCCTCACTGGGCAGTCCCATTCTCTGACCAATCCTCACTGAGCAGTCCCATTCTCTGACCAACCAATCCTCACTGGGCAGTCCCATTCTCTGACCAACCAATCCTCACTGGGCAGTCCCATTCTCTAACCAACCAATCCTCACTGGGCAGTCCCATTCTCTAACCAACCAATCCTCACTGGGCAGTCCCATTCTCTGACCAACCAATCCTCACTGAACAGTCCCATTCTCTGACCAATCCTCACTAAACAGTCCCATTCTCTGACCAATCCTCACTGAGCAGTCCCATTCTCTGACCAACCAATCCTCACTGAACAGTCCCATTCTCTGACCAACCAATCCTCACTGAACAGTCCCATTCTCTGACCAATCCTCACTGGGCAGTCCCATTCTCTAACCAACCAATCCTCACTAAGCAATCCCATTCTCTGACCAATCCTCACTGAGCAGTCCCATTCTCTGACCAACCAATCCTCACTGGGCAGTCCCATTCTCTGACCAACCAATCCTCACTGGGCAGTCCCATTCTCTGACCAACCAATCCTCACTGGGCAGTCCCATTCTCTGACCAACCAATCCTCACTGGGCAGTCCCATTCTCTAACCAACCAATCCTCACTGGGCAGTCCCATTCTCTAACCAACCAATCCTCACTGAACAGTCCCATTCTCTAACCAACCAATCCTCACTGAGCAGTCCCATTCTCTAACCAATCCTCACTGAGCAGTCCCATTCTCTGACCAACCAATCCTCAGTGGGCAGTCCCATTCTCTGACCAACCAATCCTCACTGGGCAGTCCCATTCTCTGACCAATCCTCACTGGGCAGTCCCATTCTCTGACCAATCCTCACTGAGCAGTCCCATTCTCTGACCAACCAATCCTCACTGAGCAGTCCCATTCTCTGACCAACCAATCCTCACTGGGCAGTCCCATTCTCTGACCAACCAATCCTCACTGGGCAGTCCCATTCTCTGACCAACCAATCCTCACTGGGCAGTCCCATTCTCTAACCAACCAATCCTCACTGAACAGTCCCATTCTCTAACCAACCAATCCTCACTGAGCAGTCCCATTCTCTAACCAATCCTCACTGAGCAGTCCCATTCTCTGACCAACCAATCCTCAGTGGGCAGTCCCATTCTCTAACCAACCAATCCTCACTGAGCAGTCCCATTCTCTAACCAATCCTCACTGAGCAGTCCCATTCTCTGACCAACCAATCCTCACTGAGCAGTCCCATTCTCTGACCAACCAATCCTCACTGGGCAGTCCCATTCTCTGACCAACCAATCCTCAGTGGGCAGTCCCATTCTCTAACCAATCCTCACTGGGCAGTCCCATTCTCTGACCAACCAATCCTCACTGGGCAGTCCCATTCTCTGACCAATCCTCACTGGGCAGTCACATTCTCTGACCAATCCTCACTGAGCAGTCCCATTCTCTAACCAACCAATCCTCACTGGGCAGTCCCATTCTCTAACCAACCAATCCTCACTGGGCAGTCCCATTCTCTAACCAACCAATCCTCACTGAACAGTCCCATTCCCTAACCAACCAATCCTCACTGGGCAGTCCCATTCTCTGACCAACCAATCCTCACTGAGCAGTCCCATTCTCTGACCAACCAATCCTCACTGGGCAGTCCCATTCTCTGACCAACCAATCCTCACTGGGCAGTCCCATTCTCTAACCAACCAATCCTCACTGAACAGTCCCATTCTCTAACCAACCAATCCTCACTGGGCAGTCCCATTCTCTAACCAACCAATCCTCACTGAACAGTCCCATTCTCTAACCAACCAATCCTCACTGGGCAGTCCCATTCTCTAACCAACCAATCCTCACTGAACAGTCCCATTCTCTAACCAACCAATCCGCACTGGGCAGTCCCATTCTCTGACCAATCCTCACTGGGCAGTCCCATTCTCTAACCAACCAATCCTCACTGAGCAGTCCCATTCTCTGACCAATCCTCTCCTCCTCACCAGTATATGAAGGTCGGACTAACGACATTAAGGAGAAACTGGTTGGAATGATGTTGTTATTGTTGTGCTCACTAATGTGCTCTTCTAGTTGAACGCTGTTGCTTTAAGAAATGTTCATGTGAAGTGTACGTGCACGTTCTACATTTACATTTACGTCATTTAGCAGATGCTCTTATCCAGAGCGACTTACAAATTGGTGCATTCAACTTAGGATATGACAACCAAATGTTTTTGGGGGGGGTGGTAGAAGGATTACTTTATACTATTCCAGGTATTCCTTAAAGAGGTAGAGTTTCAAGTGTCTCCGGAAGGTGGTAGTGACTCCGCTGTCCTGGCGTCGTGGGGGAGCTTGTTCCACCATAGGGGTGCCAGAGCAGTGGATAGCTTTGACTGGGCTGAGCGGGAACTCTGCTTCCGTAGAGTTAGGAGAGCTAGCAGGCCAGAGGTGGATGAATGTAGTGCCCTCATTTGGGTGTAGGGTCTGATCAGAGCCTGAAGGTAAAGAGGTGCCGTTCCCCTCACAGCTCCGTAGGCAAGCACCATGGTCTTGTAGTAGATGCGAGCCTCAACTGGAAGCCAGTGGAGTGTGCGGAGGAGCGGGGTGACATGAGAGAACTTGGGAAGGTTGAACACCAGATGGGTTGCAGCGTTCTGGATAAGTTGTAGGGGTTTAATGGCACAGGCAGAGAGCCCAGCCAACAGTGAGTTGCAGGAATCCAGACGGGAGATGACAAGTGCCTGGATTAGGACCTGTGCCACTTTCTGTGTAAGGTAGGGTCGTACTCTGCGAATGTTGTAGAGCATGAACCTGCAGGATCGGGTCACCGCTTTGATGTTAGCGGAGAACGACAGGGTGTTGTCCAGGGTCACGCCAAGGCTCTTCGCACTCTGGGAGGAGGACACAACGGAGTTGTCAACCGTGATGGTGAGATCATGGAACGGGCAGTCCTTCCCCGGGAGGAAGAGCAGCTCCGTCTTGCTGAGGTTCAGCTTGAGGTGGTGATCCGACATCCACACTGATATGTCTGCCAGACATGCAGAGATGTGATTCGCCACCTGTTTATCAGAAGAGGGAAAGGAGAAAATTAATTGTGTGTCGTCTGCGTAGCAATGATAGGAGAGACCATGTGAGGATATGACAGAGCCAAGTGACATGGTGTATAGAGAGAATAGGAGGGGGCCTAGAACTGAGCCCTGGGGGACACCAGTGGTGAGAGCACATGGTGCGGAGACAGATTCTTGCCACGCCACCTGGTAGGAGCGACCTGTCAGGTAGGACGCAATCCAAGAGTGAGCAGCGCCGGAGATGCCCAACTCGGAGAGGGTGGAGAGGAGGATCTGATGGTTCACAGTATCAAAGGCAGCGGATAGGTCTAGAAGGATAAGAGCAGAGGAGAGAGAGTTAGCTTTAGCAGTGCGGAGAGCCTCCGTGACACAGAGAAGAGCAGTCTCAGTTGAATGACAAGTCTTGAAACCTGACTGGTTTGGATCAAGAAGTTCATTTTGAGCGAGATAGCAGGAGAGTTGGCTAGAGACGGCACGCTCAAGAGTTTTGGAGAGAAAAGAAAGAAGGGATACTGGTCTGTAGTTGTTGACATCGGAGGGATCGAGTGTAGGTTTTTTGAGGAGGGGTGCAACTCTCGCTCTCTTGAAGACGGAAGGGACATTGGCAGCAGTCAAGGATGAGTTGATGAGCGTGGTGAGGTAAGGGAGAAGGTCTCCGGAAATGGTCTGGAGAAGATAGGAGGCGATAGGGTCAAGCGGGCAGGTTGTTGGGCGGCCGGCCGTCACAAGTCGCAAGATTTCTTCTGGAGAGAGAGGGGAGAAAGAAGTCAAAGCATAGGGTATGGCAGTGTGAGCAGGACCAGCGGTGTCATTTGACTTAACAAATGAGGATTGGATGTCGTCAACCTTTTTTTCAAAATAGTTGACGAAGTCATCCACAGAGAGGGAGGAGGAAGGGGGAGGAGGAGGATTCAGCAGGGAGGAGAAGGTGGCAAAGAGCTTCCTAGGGTTAGAGGCAAAGGCTTGAAATTTAGAGTGGTAGAAAGTGGCTTTAGCAGCGGAAACAGAGGAAGAGAATGTAGAGAGGAGGGAGTGAAAAGATGACAGGTCTGCAGGGAGTCTAGTTTTCCTCCACCAGATGCTCTCGGGGTATGCGAGAACACATGATCAGACGAGGAAAGAGCAGTAGGAGTAGCAGTGTTTTCTGTTGTAATCCATGTTTCCGTCAGCGCCAAGAAATCGAGGGACTGGAGGGTAGCATAGGCTGAGATGAACTCTGCCTTGTTGGCCGCAGAACGGCAGTTCCAGAGGCTGCCAAAGACCTGGAACTCCACGTGGGTCGTGCGCGCAGGGACCACCAGATTAGAGTGGCAGCAGCCACGCGGTGTGAAACGTTTGTATGGCCTGTGCAGAGAGGAGAGAACAGGGATAGACAGACACATAGTTGACAGGCTACAGAGAAAGGCTACAATAATGCAAAGGAGATTGGAATGAAATGAACTAAACATCTGGGAAAGCGAGAGAGCGGGGCCTCCCTCACTTACGTTTCACTGAAACACTCAAATATAACTCTCCCAACTTCCACTTTAGAAATTATAATTATTGTAAACTACAGCGGTTCAATGTTTTCTAGGAATAGACTCTAACTTATTTTATTCAGCTAACTTGGTACAGTATTATTCCGTGAAAACCGTCCAGGGCACCGAATCCTATGATGCCATAGCCAACTAGCATGCCAGCCTCCAATAACACGGTTTAGCACCAATACTCGGTTACAACAAACCACTAGTGTGTTAACACGCCAAGCCGATAATTTGTGTCCGTGTCAAACGTTGTGTAAAGTTTTGGGTTCCTTTTGACAGTTTGATTGAGTACGTCGTCAACTTATTCAGCCAGTTAGTTAGCTAGAATAGTTAGCATACTATCAATCAATCAATTTTATTTTATATAGCCCTTCTTACATCAGCTAATATCTCGAAGTGCTGTACAGAAACCCAGCCTAAAACCCCAAACAGCTAGTAATGCAGGTGTAGAAGCACGGTGGCTAGGAAAAACTCCCTAGAAAGGCAAAACCTAGGAAGAAACCTAGAGAGGAACCAGGCTATGAGGGGTGGCCAGTCCTCTTCTGGCTGTGCCGGGTGGAGATTATAACAGAACCATGCCAAGATGTTCAAAAATGTTCATAAGTGACAAGCATGGTCAAATAATAATCAGGAATAAATCTCAGTTGGCTTTTCATAGCCGATCATTAGAGTTTAAAACAGCAGGTCTGGGACAGGTAGGGGTTCCATAACCGCAGGCAGAACAGTTTAAACTGGAATAGCAGCAAGGCCAGGCGGACTGGGGACAGCAAGGAGTCACCACGGCCGGTAGTCCCGACGTATGGTCCTAGGGCTCAGGTCTCTCAGTTGGCTTTTCATAGCCGATCATTTAGAGTTGAAAACAGCAGGTCTGGGACAGGTAGGGGTTTCGTAGCCGCAGGCAGAACAGTTGAAACTGGAATAGCAGCAAGGCCAGGCGGACTGGGGACAGCAAGGTGTCATCATGCCCGGTAGTCCTGACGTATGGTCCTAGGGCTCAGGTTCTCAGAGAGAAAGAGAGAACGAGAGAATTAGAGAGAGCATACTTAAATTCACACAGGACACTGGATAAGACAGGAGAAGTACTCCAGGTATAACCAACTAACCCCAGCCCCCCGACACATAAACTACTGCAGCATAAATACTGGAGGCTGAGACAGGAGCGGTCCGGAGACACTGTGGCCCCATCCGAAGAAACCCCGGACAGGGCCAAACAGGAAGGATATAACCCCACCCACTCCGCCAAAGCACAGCCCCCGCACCACTAGAGGGATATCCCCAACCACCAACTTACAATCCTGAGACAAGGCCGAGTATAGCCCACAGAGGTCTCCACCACAGCACAAACCAAGGGGGGCGCCAACCCAGACAGGAAGATCACGTCAGTAACTCAACCCACTCAAGTGACGCACCCCTCCTAGGGACGGCATGAAAGAGCACCAGCAAGCCAGTGACTCAGCCCCTGCAACAGGGTTAGAGGCAGAGAACCCCAGTGGAGAGGGGAACCGGCCCGGCAGAGACAGCAAGGGCTGTTCGTTGCTCCAGCCTTTCCGTTCACCTTCACACTCCTGGGCCAGACTACACTCAATCATATGACCTACTGAAGAGATAAGTCTTCAGTAAAGACTTAAAGGTTGAGACCGAGTCTGCGTCTCTCACATGGGTAGGCAGACTGTTCCATAAAAATGGAGATCTATAGGAGAAAGCCCTGCCTCCCGCTGTTTGCTTAGAAATTCTAGGGACAATTAGGAGGCCTGCGTCTTGTGACCGTAGCGTACGTATTGGTATGTACGGCAGGACCAACTCGGAAAGATAGGTAGGAGCAAGCCCATGTAACGCTTTATAGGTTAACAGTAAAACCTTGAAATCAGCCCTTGCCTTAACAGGAAGCCAGTGTAGGGAAGCTAGCACTGGAGTAATATGATCAAATTTCTTGGTTCTAGTCAGGATTCTAGCAGCCGTATTTAGCACTAACTGAAGTTTATTTAGTGCTTTATCCGGGTAGCCGGAAAATAGAGCATTGCAGTAGTCTAATCTAGAAGTAACAAATGCATGGATTAATTTTTCTGCATCATTTTTGGACAGAAAATTTCTGATTTTTGCAATGTTACGTAGATGGAAAAAAGCTGTTCCTTGAAACAGTCTTGATATGTTCGTCAAAAGAGAGATCAGGGTCAAGAGTAACGCCTAGGTCCTTCACAGTTTTATTTGAGACGACTTTACAACCATCAAGATGAATTGTCAGATTTAACAGAAGATCTCTTTGTTTCTTGGGACCTAGAACAAGCATCTCTGTTTTGTCCGAGTTTAAAAGTAAAACGTTTTCAGCCATCCACTTCCTTATGTCTGAAACACAGGCTTCTAGCGAGGGCAATTTTGGGGCTTCACCATGCTTCATTGAAATGTACAGCTGTGTGTCATCCGCATAGCAGTGAAAGTTAACATTATGTTTTCGAATAACATCCCCAAGAGGTAAAATATATAGTGAAAACAATAGTGGTCCTAAAACGGAACCTTGAGGAACACCGAAATGTACAGTTGATTTGTCGGAGGACAGACCATTCACAGAGACAAACTGATATCTTTCCGACAGGTAGGATCTAAACCAGGCCAGAACTTGTCCGTGTAGACCAATTTGGGTTTCCAGTCTCTCCAAAAGAATGTGGTGATCGATGGTGTCAAAGGCAGCACTAAGGTCTAGTAGCACGAGGACAGATGCAGAGCCTCGGTCTGACGCCATTAAAAGGTCATTTACCACCTTCACAAGTGCAGTCTCAGTGCTATGATGGGGTCTAAAACCAGACTGAAGCATTTCGTATACATTGTTTGTCTTCAGAAAGGCAGTGAGTTGCTGCGCAACAGCTTTTTCTAAAATTTTTGAGAGGAATGGAAGATTCGATATAGGCCGATAGTTTTTATATTTTCCGGGTCAAGGTTTGGCTTTTTCAAGAGAGGCTTTATCACTGCCACTTTTAGTGAGTTTGGTACACATCCGGTGGATAGAGAGCTGTTTATTATGTTCAACATAGGAGGGCCAAGCACAGGAAGCAGCTCCTTCAGCAGTTTAGTAGGAATAGGATCCAGTATGCAGCTTGAAGGTTTAGAGGCCATGATTATTTTCATCATTGTGTCAAGAGATATAGTACTAAAACACTTAAGTGTCTCTCCCGATCCCAGGCCCTCGCAGAGTCTGGCAGATCCAGGACAGCTAAGCCCTGGAGGAATACGCAGATTCAAAGAGGAGTCCGTAATTTGCTTTCTAATGGTCATGATCTTTTCCTCAAAGAAGTTCATGAATTTATCACTGCTGAAGTGAAAACCATCCTCTCTTGGGGAATGCTGCTTTTTAGTTAGCTTTGCAACAGTATCAAAAGAAATTTTGGATTGTTCTTATTTTCCTCGATTAATTTGGAAAAGTAGGATGATCGAGCAGCAGTGAGGGCTCTTCGGTACTGCACGGTACTGTCTTTCCAAGCTAGTCGGAAGACTTCCAGTTTGGTGTGGCGCCATTTCCGTTCCAATTTCCTGGAAGCTTGCTTCAAAGCTCGGGTATTTTCTGTATACCAGGGAGCTAGTTTCTTATGACAAATGTTTTTCGTTTTTAGGGGTGCAACTGCATCTAGGGTATTGCGCAAGGTTAAATTGAGTTCCTCAGTTAAGTGGTTAACTGATTTTTGTCCTCTGACGTCCTTGGGTAGGCAGAAGGAGTCTGGAAGGGCATCAATGAATTTTTGTGTTGTCTGAGAATTTATAGCACGACTTTTGATGCTCCTTGGTTGGGGTCTGAGCAGATTATTTGTTGCGATTGCAAACGTAATAAAATGGTGGTCCGATAGTCCAGGATTTTGTGGAAAAACATTAAGATCTACAACATTTATTCCATGGGACAAAACTAGGTCCAGAGTATGACTGTGGCAGTGAGTAGGTCCAGAGACATGTTGGACAAAACCCACTGAGTCGATAATGGCTCCGAAAGACTTTTGGAGTGGGTCTGTGGACTTCTCCATGTGAATATTAAAATCACCAAAAATTAGAATATGATCTGCTATGACTACAAGGTCTGATAGGAATTCAGGAAACTCAGAGAGGAACGCTGTATATGGCCCAGGAGGCCTGTAAACAGTAGCTATAAAAAGTGATTGAGTAGGCTGCATAGATTTCATGACTAGAAGCTCGAAAGATGAAAACGTCATTTTTTTTTTGTAAATTGAAATTTGCTATCGTAAATGTTAGCAACACCTCCGCCTTTGCGGGATGCACGGGGAATATGGTCACTAGTGTAACCAGGAGGTGAGGCCTCATTTAACACAGCAAATTCATCAGGCTTAAGCCATGTTTCAGTCAGGCCAATCACATCAAGATTATGATCAGTGATTAGTTCATTGACTATGACTGCCTTTGAAGTGAGGGATCTAACATTAAGTAACCCTATTTTGAGATGTGAGGTATCACGATCTCTTTCAATAATGGCAGGAATGGAGGAGGTCTTTATCCTAATAAGATACTAGCTAGCCATTGCTCTCTGCCAACGAACCAACCCCTCCTCCCACGGCACGAACACACAGAGAGAGCCAAGCTAACATTAACTAGTCACCCATGTCCCAAATTCCCTTGAATGACTCTGGTTACCAGTATGTAAAAACAAAACAAAAATAAATGTAGGTTATAACTTACCATTAGTAGCTACTGTTAGCCAGTTAAATGCAAAGCTACCCACTGAATCGATTCAGCCAGTTCGCGTCTGTCCCAACGGAGAGAAAGCGTCTCCAAATATTAAAGCTAGGTCGTTCCAGCTATTGTTTAGTTAGCTATCCAGGTAGCAACAAGCTAGCTACATTTCGAGTACATTAGCTACTAACTACCTAACGTTAACGCTTCAGATAATGAGGTTAGAAAAACAGCTGAATGGTAGGTAGCTAGCTGGCATAATTACAGGTACTCTTAAGTGTGAAATAACATTGGAAACAACTATCCACAGTTGCTAATAGTTACCAGTAGCTACCCGCTAGCTAGCTAGCTTTATTGGTCCAGGTAGCGGGTTAGCTAGCCTCGTGCTTCACCGGGCTCAGCCGAATACAATACTTACCTACAACAATTACCTACAATAACTACCTACAATAACTACCTAGATAAACTACCTACAATACCTAACTACAATACCTACCTACAATCTAAATACATGGTTTAAGCTTTACTCAACACCATATAAGAAGCCAAGCTGACCTCCCGCTTAGAGGAACACAACCTCACCCGACCCTCACCAGTTAAAACATGTTGATCCGTCTCTAAAAACAGTTATGATGCCCAGACCATTTTGCCCGTGACATGGGCGTTTATCCTGTTTCGATAGAATCCTTATGTCATTAATATATAGAAAATAACATGAAAACTGTATTAGATATATTTATTCTCCTTATTTGATCTTTCAGGCTTAAATCTAACCTCTCCTCTCTTCCTCCAGGTGCGTTCATCGTGTGCTGGACTCCAGGCCTGGTTCTCCTCCTCCTTGATGTGTTCTGTGCCAACTGTAACGTCCTGGACTTTGAGAAGTTCTTCCTGCTTCTGGCTGAGTTTAACTCTGCTATGAACCCCATCATCTACAGCTACCGGGACAAGGAGATGAGTGCCACCTTCAAGCAGATCCTGTGCTGCCAGCGCCAGGAGAACGTTAACGGGACGGCAGCCGAGGGCTCTGACCGCTCAGCCTCCTCTATTAATCACACCGTGCTGAGTGGAGGGAAACAAAACAATGATCACTCAGTGGTGTGAGGAGAGGAGAGGAGGAGGAGAGGAGAGGGACTGGAGCTGGAGCTGGAGACAGGAGGAGAGGAGAGGGACTGGGGCTGGAGCTGGAGGAGAGGAGGAGAGGAGAGGGACTGGAGCTGGAGACAGGAGGAGAGGAGAGGAACTGGAGCTGGAGGAGAGGAGAGGAACTGGAGCTGGAGCTGGAGACAGGAGGAGAGGAGAGGGACTGGGGCTGGAGCTGGAGGAGAGGAGGAGAGGAGAGGGACTGGAGCTGGAGACAGGAGGAGAGGAGAGGAACTGGAGCTGGAGGAGAGGAGAGGAACTGGAGCTGGAGACAGGAGGAGAGGAGAGGGACTGGAGCTGGAGACAGGAGGAGAGGAGAGGAACTGGAGCTGGAGGAGAGGAGAGGGACTGGGGCTGGAGACAGGAGGAGAGGAGAGGGACTGGAGCTAGAGCTAGAGCTGGAGGAGAGGAGAGGAGAGGAACTGGAGCTGGAGGAGAGGAGAGGAACTGGAGCTGGAGGAGAGGAGAGGAACTGGAGCTGGAGACAGGAGGAGAGGAGAGGGACTGGAGATAGAGCTGGAGGAGAGGAGAGGGACTGGGGCTGGAGACAGAAGGAGAGGAGAGGAGAGGGACTGGAGCTGGAGACAGGAGGAGAGGAGAGGGACTGGAGCTGGAGACAGGAGGAGAGGAGAGGAAAGGGACTGGAGCTGGGACAGGAGGAGAGGAGAGGAAAGGGACTGGGGCTGGAACTAGGTGGGGCTGCAGCCAGGAGGGACAGCAGTGTGGAGCCCATCCCAGGGGTGGCCAGGAGATGGGTGGTAGGATGAGGGCAGGCAGGGGCCAATGAGGTGGGTGGGAAATGGACTATAGGTCTAATGTTACTATAAAGACCAGGGAGATATGGACTATAGCTATAATGTTACTATAAAGTCCAGGGTGGTATAATGCAGAAGAAGGAGAAGCTAATGCCTTCTTGCTCTGAGGGTCGGAACAGAGGGTAGAGGCATTGCAAGACTCTGATAGGTTGTTAGTTATTTGTTTTCTATTTTGTAAAAAAAAATGTTTTTGTTGATGTTGATACCACATGAATTATTTAAAGACTAATCTATGATGATGTGAAGAACTGGCCAATGTATAACCACCTCTCCAATATATAACCTGCTCTCTAGATTCCCTCTCTTTCTTACTGAACCTCTTGCCTTACTTCGGTTGTCTCAAATGGCACCCTATTCCCTACATAGTGCACTACTTTAGACCAGAGAATGGCACCCTATTCCCTATATAGTGCACTATTTTAGACCAGAGAATGGCACCCTATTCCCTATATAGTGCACTACTTTTGACCAGAGAATGGCACCCTATTCCCTACATAGTGCACTACTTTTGACCAGTGCCCAGGGCCACCTAGTCCACTATATGGGGAATAGGGTGCCATTTGGGACTCCTTACAGTAGCTTGTGAACTTGAAAGATGATGAAGTGTCTGTCCAGTGAATCGTTCTGCTAATCTCATCCTCACAGTGTCACAGAAACAAACCACCCTGATTTCTAACACCTTTCACTGCAGTACCTGTCATTATAAACACATTACAACGTCATCATACAGTATGGGGAAGAAGTGTCTTTCTAAATGGCTGAATAGCTTTTACCCAAGTATTTTAGTCCTCACTATTATCCCAACAGGTGTTACTGTATTCTGTTGTTGAGCCAGACCAAAGTGGAGCACTCTGTCTACATCACCAAGTAGGTAGTCTGCTAAGACCTGGGCTGTGTCCTAAATGAGCCCTGATCAAAACTACTGCCCTAAATAGGGAATATAGTTCCTTTTTGGACAAAACCCTGTTCATCATTTTAACTTTCTGTTCCCAAGTGTGTTGATCTATTGACCGAAAGCTTGGGACCTGTTTAACCCAACTCATCCTAAGGCCTTGGCTGGATTCCACCCCTAGGATTACAGGCTAAAAAGCCTATGAATATCAAACAGTAAAACAGAAAGAATGTCGTGCCTAAGGAGAACCTGTTCATCATTTTAACTTCACGTTGGCTTTAAGCCAAGTATGAATTCCAAGTATGACAGACCATTTGGGACCATTGATTTGATTGGTGGCAATCCTGCTGTCTTCGGCAATAAAACAGTTTTATCAACTTGCGTGTCAGCAGGCAAGTTTTCAAGATATTGGACTTTCAAGAAGCATAGTGTCACCGGCCACATCATCATGATGAAGTATTTTGCATCATATGAAGCGTTTTTCGCATCGTCATGGTGAAGTATTTTGCATCGTCATGGTGATGTGGCCGGTGACGCTTTGCTTCTTGAAAATCCAATATCTTGAAAACTTGACTGCTGACACGCAAAACATTTTGGGACTGTAACAGTGGACAAATGAAAAAAAATACCAAAAGATTTTACTGCTTTTTTTTTCCTGGCTTTGTTCAGATACCATGTTTTTGACCAATCAGAAAGCATAAACATTCCAGACTTTTCAAGGTGCACACTCTGTCCTGGACAATGACCACAGGAAGTGCTTCTCAGTCAAAGTGCCTACAGTAGAGGTGCATCTGCAGTTAAGGTCCCCATAGAGTGCATATAGATGGCTTTATGTGACTATAGGTTTATTTATGCTATTCATCAGAATGGGTCCCTATAATGCAGCTGGATAACAAACATTTACTCAAGCAGCTTGATGACCTAATAGTGTTACATCTAATGATAGATGATATATATATATATATATATATATATATATATATATATATATATATATATATATATATATATATATATATATATATATATATATATATATATATATATGCTGAAGATGTAATACATGTTAAATCAAGGCTGTAATGTCTGTCTGTCCTATAAGCATGTATGGACACTTCCCCGTCTTCATAACCCATACCTTCATCCTGAGTGTGTACGAGACCTTCCCTGTCTTCATAACCCATACCTTCATCCTGAGTGTGTACGAGACCTTCCCTGTCTTCATAACCCATACCTTCATCCTGAGTGTGTACGAGACCTTCCCTGTCTTCATAACCCATACCTTCATCCTGAGTGTGTACGAGACCTATATACTGTAACCCATCCCTCCTCATAACCCCAGAACCACCATTGACTATAGCCATTCTCAAAACAAGTGTTAGATATTAAACAAACTAAAATATGAAGACCCTTTAAATGTATTTTCCTGCATATACCATTGTATGTACGTATATATGTATTTATGTAAAATATACAGTACCAGTCAAATGTTTGGACCCAACTACTCATTCCAGGGTTTTTCTTTATTTTTACGATTTTCTACATTGTAGAATAATAGTGAAGACATCAAAACTATGAAATAACACATATGGAATCATGTAGTAACCAAAAAAGTTTTAAACAATTCAACATATATGGCATTCTCTCAACCAGCTTCACCTGGAATGCTTTTCCAACAGTTCCCACATATGCTGAGGACTTTTTGGCTGCTTTTCCTTCACTCTGCGGTCCGACTCATCCCAAACCATCTCAATTTGGTTGAGATCGGGGGATTGTGGAGGCCAGGTCATCTGATGCAGCACTCCATCACCCTCCTTCTTGGTAAAATAGCCCTTACACAGCCTGAAGGTGTGTTGGGTCATTGTCCTGTTGAAAAACAAATGATAGTCCCACTAAGCCCAAACCAGATGGGATGGCGTATCGCTGCAGAATGCTGTGGTAGCCATGCTGGTTAAGTGTGCCTTGAATTCTAAATAAATCACAGACAGTGTCACCAGCAAAGCACCCCCACACCATAACACCTCCTCCTCCATGCTTTACGTTGGGAACTACACATGCAGAGATCATCCGTTCACCCACACCACGTCTCACAATGAAACGGCTAGTCCAATTTGGACTCCTGACCAATAGACACATTTCCACCGGTCTAATGTCCATTGCTCGTGTTTCTTGGCCCAAGCAAGTCTCTTCTTATTATTGGTGTCCTTTAGTAGTGGTTTCTTTGCAGCAATTCGACCATGAAGGCCTGATTCACACAGTCTCCTCTGAACAGTTGATGTTGAGATGTGTCTGTTACTTGAACTCTGTGAAGCATTTATTTGGGCTACAATTTCTGAGGTAGGTAACTCTAATGAACTTATCCTCTGCAGCAGAGGTAACTCTGGGTCTTCCACAGCAGAGGTAACTCTGGGTCTTCCATTCCTGTGGCGGTCCTCATGAGAGGACTTTTTCATACTACATGATTCCATATGTGTTATGTCTTCACTCTTATTCTTCAATGTAGAAAATAGTACAAATAAAGAAAAACCCTTGAATGAGTAGGTGTGTCCAAACTTTTGACTGGTACTGTATATTCAAAGTTTATCAACAAAGGGAATGTTTTGTTGTTGGAAATTCAAACAGAACCATGTAATAACCAACTCTGTTAAATCTGAGTTTTGTCTTATTTTTGCATTACGTTGTTGACATTAAATTTGGAACCTCAACTATAATCTATCTTCTAAAAGCATTTACAGAAACGTCAGGGAACCTGAAATAAAATGTCTATTCAATAACTACCGATCGTCATGTACGGTTATGATCTTCAGCGTTCCAAATGGCACACTATTCCCTGTATAGCACACTACTAGGGCCCACAGCCTCAAAAGTAGTGCACTAAATAGGGAATAGGGTATCAATTCTGACACACACATACATACATCAGAAGTGGACTCCGGTAGACCAATGTTTCCATTCAGTCAACATACCTGTAGGAGTCATACTATAACTGTAGGAGTCATACTATAACTGTAGGAGTCATACTATAACTGTAGGAGTCATACTATAACTGAAGGAGTCATACTATAACTGTAAGAGTCATACTATAACTGTAGGAGTCATACTATAACTGCAGGAGTCACACTATAATTATAGGAGTCATACTATAACTGTAGGAGTCACATACTATAACTGTAGGAGTCATACTATAACTGTAGGAGTCATACTATAACTGTAGGAGTCATACTATAACTGAAGGAGTCATACTATAACTATAGGAGTCATACTATAACTGTAGGAGTCACATACTATAACTGTAGGAGTCACATACTATAACTGTGGGAGTCATACTATAACTGTAGGAGTCATACTATAACTGTAGGAGTCATACTATAACTGTAGGAGTCATACTATAACTGTAGGAGTCATACTATAACTGAAGGAGTCATACTATAACTGTAGGAGTCATACTATAACTGTAGGAGTCATACTATAACTTTAGGAGTCATACTATAACTGTAGGAGTCATACTATAACAGTAGGAGTCATACTATAACTGTAGGAGTCATACTATAACTGTAGGAGTCATACTATAACTGTAGGAGTCATACTATAACTGTAGGAGTCACATACTATAACTGTAGGAGTCATACTATAACTGTAGGAGTCATACTATAACAGTAGGAGTCATACTATAACTATAGGAGTCATACTATAACTGTAAGAGTCACATACTATAACTGTAGGAGTCATACTATAACTGTAGGAGTCATACTATAACTGTAGGAGTCATACTATAACTGTAGGAGTCATACTATAACTGTAGGAGTCATACTATAACTATAGGAGTCATACTATAACTGTAGGAGTCACATACTATAACTGTAGGAGTCATACTATAACTGTAGGAGTCATACTATAACTGTAGGAGTCATACTATAACTGTAGGAGTCATACTATAACTGTAGGAGTCACATACTATAACTGTAGGAGTCATACTATAACTGTAGGAGTCATACTATAACTGTAGGAGTCACATACTATAACTGTAGGAGTCATACTATAACTGTAGGAGTCATACTATAACTGTAAGAGTCATACTATAACTGTGGGAGTCATACTATAACTGTAGGAGTCACATACTATAACTGTAGGAGTCATACTATAACTGTAGGAGTCATACTATAACTGTAAGAGTCATACTATAACTGTGGGAGTCATACTATAACTGTAGGAGTCACATACTATAACTGTAGGAGTCATACTATAACTGTAGGAGTCACATACTATAACTATAGGAGTCATACTATAACTGTAGGAGTCATACTATAACTGTAGGAGTCATACTATAACAGTAGGAGTCATACTATAACTGTAGGAGTCATACTATAACTGTAGGAGTCACATACTATAACTGTAGGAGTCATACTATAACTGTAGGAGTCATACTATAACTGAAGGAGTCATACTATAACTGTAGGAGTCATACTATAACTGTAGGAGTCATACTATAACTGTAGGAGTCATACTATAACTGTAGGAGTCATACTATAACTGTAGGAGTCATACTATAACTGTAGGAGTCATACTATAACTGAAGGAGACATACTATAACTGTAGGAGTTATACTATAACTGTAGGAGTCATACTATAACTGAAGGAGTCATACTATAACTGTAGGAGTCATACTATAACTGTAGGAGTCATACTATAACTGTAGGAGTCATACTATAACTATAGGAGTCATACTATAACTGTAGGAGTCACATACTATAACTGAAGGAGTCATACTATAACTGTAGGAGTCACATACTATAACTGTAGGAGTCATACTATAACTGTAGGAGTCACATACTATAACTGTAGGAGTCACATACTATAACTGTAGGAGTCATACTATAACTGTAGGAGTCATACTATAACTGTAGGAGTCATACTATAACTGTAGGAGTCATACTATAACTGTAGGAGTCATACTATAACTGTAGGAGTCATACTATAACTGTAGGAGTCACATACTATAACTGTAGGAGTCATACTATAACTGTAGGAGTCACATACTATAACTATAGGAGTCATACTATAACTGTAGGAGTCATACTATAACTGTAGGAGTCATACTATAACAGTAGGAGTCATACTATAACTGTAGGAGTCATACTATAACTGTAGGAGTCACATACTATAACTGTAGGAGTCATACTATAACTGTAGGAGTCATACTATAACTGAAGGAGTCATACTATAACTGTAGGAGTCATACTATAACTGTAGGAGTCATACTATAACTGTAGGAGTCATACTATAACTGTAGGAGTCATACTATAACTGTAGGAGTCATACTATAACTGTAGGAGTCATACTATAACTGAAGGAGACATACTATAACTGTAGGAGTTATACTATAACTGTAGGAGTCATACTATAACTGAAGGAGTCATACTATAAATGTAGGAGTCATACTATAACTGTAGGAGTCATACTATAACTGTAGGAGTCATACTATAACTATAGGAGTCATACTATAACTGTAGGAGTCACATACTATAACTGAAGGAGTCATACTATAACTGTAGGAGTCACATACTATAACTGTAGGAGTCATACTATAACTGTAGGAGTCACATACTATAACTGTAGGAGTCACATACTATAACTGTAGGAGTCATACTATAACTGTAGGAGTCACATACTATAACTGTAGGAGTCATACTATAACTGTAGGAGTCACATACTATAACTGTAGGAGTCATACTATAACAGTAGGAGTCATACTATAACTGTAGGAGTCACATACTATAACTGTAGGAGTCATACTATAACTGTAGGAGTCATACTATAACTGTAGGAGTCATACTATAACTGTAGGAGTCATACTATAACTGTAGGAGTCATACTATAACTGTAGGAGTCATACTATAACAGTAGGAGTCATACTATAACTGTAGGAGTCACATGCTATAACTGTAGGAGTCATACTATAACTGTAGGAGTCACATACTATAACTGTAGGAGTCATACTATAACTGTAGGAGTCACATACTATAACTGTAGGAGTCATACTATAACTGTAGGAGTCACATACTATAACTGTAGGAGTCATACTATAACTGTAGGAGTCATACTATAACTGTAGGAGTCATACTATAACTGTAGGAGTCATACTATAACTGTAGGAGTCATACTATAACTGTAGGAGTCATACTATAACTGTAGGAGTCATACTATAACTGTAGGAGTCATACTATAACAGTAGGAGTCATACTATAACTGTAGGAGTCACATATTATAACTGTAGGAGTCATACTATAACTGTAGGAGTCATACTATAACTGGAGGAGTCATACTATAACTGTAGGAGTCATACTATAACTGTAGGAGTCATACTATAACTGTAGGAGTCATACTATAACTGTAGGAGTCATACTATAACTGTAGGAGTCACATACTATAACTGTAGGAGTCATACTATAACTGTGGGAGTCATACTATAACTGTAGGAGTCACATACTATAACTGTAGGAGTCATACTATAACTGTAGGAGTCATACTATAACTGTAGGAGTCATACTATAACTGTAGGAGTCATACTATAACTGTAGGAGTCATACTATAACTGTAGGAGTCATACTATAACTGTAGGAGTCATACTATAACTATAGGAGTCATACTATAACTGTAGGAGTCACATACTATAACTATAGGAGTCATACTATAACTGTAGGAGTCATACTATAACTGTAGGAGTCATACTATAACTGTAGGAGTCATACTATAACTGTAGGAGTCATACTATAACTGTAGGAGTCATACTATAACTGTAGGAGTCATACTATAACTGTAGGAGTCATACTATAACTGTAGGAGTCATACTATACCTGTAGGAGTCATACTATAACTGAAGGAGTCATACTATAACTGTAGGAGTCATACTATAACTGTAGGAGTCATACTATAACTGTAGGAGTCATACTATAACTGTAGGAGTCATACTATAACAGTAGGAGTCATACTATAACTGTAGGAGTCATACTATAACTATAGGAGTCATACTATAACTGTAGGAGTCATACTATAACTGTAGGAGTCATACATTAACTATAGGAGTCATACTATAACTGTAGGAGTCACATACTATAACTGTAGGAGTCATACTATAACTGTAGGAGTCATACTATAACTATAGGAGTCATACTATAACTGTAGGAGTCACATACTATAACTGTAGGAGTCATACTATAACTATAGGAGTCATACTATAACTGTAGGAGTCATACTATAACTGTAGGAGTCATACTATAACTGTAGGAGTCACATACTATAACTGTAGGAGTCATACTATAACTGAAGGAGTCATACTATAACTATAGGAGTCATACTATAACTGTAGGAGTCATACAATAACTCTAGGAGTCACATACTATAACTGTAGGAGTCATACTATAACTGTAGGAGTCATACTATAACTGTAGGAGTCATACTATAACTGTAGGAGTCATACTATAACTGTAGGAGTCATACTATAACTGTAGGAGTCATACTATAACAGTAGGAGTCATACTATAACAGTAGGAGTCATACTATAACTGTAGGAGTCATACTATAACTGTAGGAGTCATACTATAACTGTAGGAGTCATACTATAACATTAGGAGTCATACTATAACTGTAGGAGTCATACTATAACAGTAGGAGTCATACTATAACAGTAGGAGTCATACTATAACTGTAGGAGTCATACTAAAACTGTAGGAGTCATACTATAACTGTAGGAGTCATACTATAACTGTAGGAGTCATACTATAACAGTAGGAGTCATACTATAACAGTAGGAGTCATACTATAACTGTAGGAGTCATACTATAACTGTAGGAGTCATACTATAACTGTAGGAGTCATACTATAACTGTAGGAGTCATACTATAACTGTAGGAGTCATACTATAACTGTAGGAGTCATACTATAACTGTAGGAGTCACATACTATAACTGTAGGAGTCACATACTATAACTGTAGGAGTCATACTATAACTGTAGGAGTCATACTATAACTGTGGGAGTCATACTATAACTGTAGGAGTCATACTATAACTGTAGGAGTCATACTATAACTGTAGGAGTCATACTATAACTGTAGGAGTCACATACTATAACTGTAGGAGTCATACTATAACTGTAGGAGTCATACTATAACTGTAGGAGTCATACTATAACTGTAGGAGTCATACTATAACTGTAGGAGTCACATACTATAACTGAAGGAGTCACATACTATAACTGTAGGAGTCACATACTATAACTGTAGGAGTCATACTATAACTGTAGGAGTCATACTATAACTGTAGGAGTCATACTATAACAGTAGGAGTCATACTATAACTGTAGGAGTCATACTATAACTGTAGGAGTCATACTATAACTGTAGGAGTCATACTATAACTGTAGGAGTCACATACTATAACTGTAGGAGTCATACTATAACTGTAGGAGTCATACTATAACTGTAGGAGTCATACTATAACAGTAGGAGTCATACTATAACAGTAGGAGTCATACTATAACTGTAGGAGTCATACTATAACTGTAGGAGACATACTCTAACTGTAGGAGTCATACTATAACTGTAGGAGTCATACTATAACTGTAGGAGTCATACTATAACAGTAGGAGTCATACTATAACTGTAGGAGTCATACTATAACTGTAGGAGTCATACTATAACTGTAGGAGTCATACTATAACTGTAGGAGTCATACTATAACAGTAGGAGTCATACTATAACAGTAGGAGTCATACTATAACTGTAGGAGTCATACTATAACTGTAGGAGTCATACTATAACTGTAGGAGTCATACTATAACTGTAGGAGTCATACTATAACTGTAGGAGTCACATACTATAACTGTAGGAGTCATACTATAACTGTAGGAGTCATACTATAACTGTAGGAGTCACACTATAACTGTAGGAGTCATACTATAACTGTAGGAGTCATACTATAACTGTAGGAGTCATACTATAACTGTAGGAGTCATACTATAACTATAGGAGTCATACTATAACTGTGGGAGTCATACTATAACTGTAGGAGTCATACTATAACTGTAGGAGTCACATACTATAACTGTAGGAGTCATACTATAACTGTAGGAGTCATACTATAACTGTAGGAGTCATACTATAACTGTAGGAGTCATACTATAACTGTAGGAGTCATACTATAACTGTAGGAGTCATACTATAACTGTAGGAGTCATACTATAACTGTAGGAGTCACATACTATAACTGTAGGAGTCATACTATAACTGTAGGAGTCATACTATAACTGTAGGAGTCATACTATAACAGTAGGAGTCATACTATAACTGTAGGAGTCATACTATAACTGTAGGAGTCATACTATAACTGTAGGAGTCACATACTATAACTGTAGGAGTCATACTATAACTGTAGGAGTCATACTATAACTGTAGGAGTCACACTATAACTGTAGGAGTCATACTATAACTGTAGGAGTCATACTATAACTGTAGGAGTCATACTATAACTGTAGGAGTCATACTATAACTATAGGAGTCATACTCTAACTGTGGGAGTCTTACTATAACTGTAGGAGTCATACTATAACTGTAGGAGTCATACTATAACTGTAGGAGTCATACTATAACTGTAGGAGTCATACTATAACTGTAGGAGTCACATACTATAACTGTAGGAGTCATACTATAACTGTAGGAGTCACATACTATAACTGTAGGAGTCACATACTATAACTGTAGGAGTCATACTATAACTGTAGGAGTCATACTATAACTGTAGGAGTCATACTATAACTGTAGGAGTCATACTATAACTGTAGGAGTCATACTATAACTGTAGGAGTCATACTATAACTGTAGGAGTCATACTATAACTGTAGGAGTCACATACAATAACTGTAGGAGTCATACTATAACTGTAGGAGTCACATACTATAACTGTAGGAGTCATACTATAACAGTAGGAGTCATACTATAACTGTAGGAGTCACATACTATAACTGTAGGAGTCATACTATAACAGTAGGAGTCATACTATAACTGTAGGAGTCATACTCCATTTAGTCAACATAACTGTAGCAATCATACTATAACTATGGGAGTCTTACTACATTCACTCAACATAAATATACAGTGAGGGGAAAAAAGTATTTGATCCCCAGCGGATTTTGTACGTTTGCCCACTGACAAAGAAATTATCAGTCTATAATTTTAATGGAAGGTTTATTTGAACAGTGAGAGACAGAATAACAACAACAAAATCCAGAAAAACGCATTTCAAAAATGTTATAAATTGATTAGCATTTTAATGAGGAAAATGTATATTTGAGACTCTTCAAAGTAGCCTTGATGACAGCTTTGCAGACTCTTGGCATTCTCTCAACCAGCTTCACCTGGAAGCTTCACCAGCTTCTCATCTCCCAGCGTCCTCACAGGAAGGACGTCAGCGTTGTGCAACAGCTGAAACCTGGTCCTGACTGAGTCCCAACGCTCCTTGGTGACAACAACTCCAGGCTCCAGAGCATCGAAGCTGTAAAACAGGAAATACTTTTTAAAAAATTAAGAAGACATTACAACATTGCATAACATCAATTCACCTCCCAAGTTTAGATAAGAAGAATAACCTCATACAATGCAATGAAAATTACATTCACCTGAAGTGCTGGTACTGCTTGATCTGTGGCAGCGGCCTGAAGTACAGAGTCAGGTGTTGTTGCCAGCCATAGCTTTCCACCAGCTCCGTACCATCCTCCAGTCCAACCAGCTGTGGGATGTTGACCCCTGTCACAGTGCTGTTCTTCACCACACCAGCAATATCAGACAAAGTGTTCACTCTGGTCTTTCTGAAGCGCTGCTTGATGAGGCAGAAGCACCAGTCGGGAGCAAAGTTGGTGTGGCCTGTGATCAGGAAGTGAAGGTCCAGACTGTGGTGTGGCTGGTGATCAGGAAGTGAAGGTCCAGACTGTGGTGGAGCTTGTGATCAGGAAGTGAAGGTCCAGACTGTGGTGGAGCTTGTGATCAGGAAGTGAAGGTCCAGACTGTGGCGTGGCCTGTGATCAGGAAGTGAAGGTCCAGACTGTGTTGTGGCTGGTGATCAGGAAGTGAAGGTCCAGACTCTGGTGGAGCTGGTGATCAGGAAGTGAAGGTCCAGACTGTGGTGTGGCTTGTGATCAGGAAGTGAAGGTCCAGACTGTGGTGGAGCTGGTGATCAGGAAGTGAAGGTCCAGACTGTTGTGGAGCTTGTGATCAGGAAGTGAAGGTCCAGACTGTGGTGGAGCTGGTGATCAGGAAGTGAAGGTTCAGACTGTGGTGGAGCTTGTGATCAGGAAGTGAAGGTCCAGACTGTGGTGGAGCTGGTGATCAGGAAGTGAAGGTCCAGACTGTGATGGAGCTGGTGATCAGGAAGTGAAGGTCCAGACTGTGGTGGAGCTGGTGATCAGGAAGTGAAGGTCCAGACTGTGGTGGAGCTGGTGATCAGGAAGTGAAGGTCCAGACTGTGGTGGAGCTTGTGGAGCTGGTCCTCCAGGCACAATACCAGATCACAACTTGTTCTTGTTTTGGTCGCTGCAGTTGATCACAATTCAGGTCCACACGTGTTTCCCCGACTCTGTAGTTGGTGAAGAAATGGTGCATGTAGTTGATGACTGCGCTGCTGCCTTTGCTGGATGACATGCCTTCATCAATCAAGTAGTAGACTTGTTGTGGTATTCCTTCACAGCAGACACCAAACAAGCCACACTTGAGAGGAGTTAAAAAGTAGATGAGACCTAGATGCATAGGGTCAGAAGGATAGTGCACCTGGAAGATTGGCAGATCTGAAGACCTGCTAGTTGTTCCTCTGGCACAGCCAGTACAGGTATGTCCTGGGCTTAGTGTCTGGCACAGCCAGCACAGGTCTGTCCTGGGCTTAGTGCTTGAGATGTTGGGCAGCAGTTTTCTCCACAGATTCCTGAAGGAAGAAAGCCTGACTACACGTACCTCTGGAAAATACAGAAATAAAGTGAGATCAATAAAAGTAGTGCTAATCATCTTGGAGGTAAATTAAATAATCAAAACGTGTTGTTTATGCTTTACATAACAAGTGTTGTCATCGATTCCTTGTAGAGACGCCACAAGTCCTCATGCTTCAGGTGTAAGTTGACCTGTGTAAAATGCTCGTCAACATCTCATTCCAAAATCATGGCCATTAATATGGAGTTGGTCCCCCCCTTTGCTGCTATAACAGCCTCCACTCTTCTGGGAAGGCTTTCCACTAGATATTGGAACATTGCTGCTGCACAAGAGTAACTCTGTGTTGTTGTTTTTATCGCACTGCTTTGCTTTATCTTGGCCAGGTCGCAGTTGTAAATGAGAACTTGTTCTCAACTGGCTTACCTGGTTAAATAAAAAATATGATAAAATAAAGGGCATTAGTGAGGTCGGGCACAGATTTTGGGCGATTAGGCCTGGCTCGCAGGCGGCGTTCCAATTCATCCCAAAGGTGTTCGATGGGGTTGAGGTCAGGGCTCTGTGCAGGCCAGTCAAGTTCTTCCACACCGATCTCGAAAAAACATTTCTGTATGGACCTCGCTTTGTGCATGGGGACATTGTCATGCTGAAACAGGAAATGGCCTTCACCAAACTGTTGCCACAAAGTTGGAAGCAAAGTTGGAAGAATCGTCTAGAATGTCATTGTATGCTGTAGCATTAAGATTTCCCTTCACTGGAACTAAGGGCCCTAGCCCAGACCATGAAAAACAGCCCCAGACTATTATTCCTCCTCCACCAAACTTTAGAGTTGGCACTATGCATTGGGGCAGGTAGCATTCTCCAGATTAGTCCGTCGGACTGCCAGATGGTGAAGCGTGATTCATCACTCCAGAGAAAGTGTTTCCAATGCTCCAGAGTCCAATGACGGCGAGCTTTACACCACTCCAGCCAACGCTTGGCATTGCGCATGGTGTTCTTAGGCTTGTGTGCAGCTGCTCGACAATGGAAACCTTTTTCATGAAGCTCCCGACGAACAGTTCTTGTGCTGACTTTGCTTCCATAGGCAGTTTGGAATTCGGTAGTGAGTGTTGCAACCAAGGACAGACAATTTTTACTCTCTACAGCATTCGGCGGACCCGTTCTGTGAGCTTGTGTGGCCTACCACTTCGCGGCTGAGCCGTTGTTGCTCCTAGACGTTTCCACTTCACAATAACAGCACTTACAGTTGACCGGGGCAGCTCTAGCAGGGCAGAAATTTGACAAACTGACTTGTTGGAAAGTTGGCATCCTATGATGGTGCCACATTGAAAGTCACTGAGCTCTTCAGTAAGGCCATTCTACTGCAAATGTTTGTCTATGAAGATTGCATGGATGTGTGCTCGATTTCATACCCCTGTCAGCAATGGGTGTGGCTGAAATAGCCGAATCCACTAATTTGAAAGGTTGTCCACATACTTTTGTGTGTACAGTGGGGAAAAAAATATGTAGTCAGCCACCAATTGTGCAAGTTCTCCCACTTAAAAAGATGAGAGAGGCCTGTAATTTTCACCATAGGTACACGTCAACTATGACAGACAAAATGAGAAAAAACTATCCAGAAAATCACATTGAAGGATTTCTTTATTAATTTATTTGCAGATAATGGTGGAAAATAAGTATTTGTTCAATAACAAAAGTTTCTCAATACTTTGTTATATACCCTTTGTTGGCAATGACACAGGTCAAACGTTTTCTGTAAGTCTTCACAAGGTTTTCACACACTGTTGCTGGTATTTTGGCCCATTCCTCCATGCAGATCTCAGAACTCCCTCCAAAGATTTTCTATGGGGTTGAGATCTGGAGACTGGCTAGGCCACTCCAGGACCTTGAAATGCTTCTTACGAAGCCACTCCTTCGTTGCCCGGGCGGTGTGTTTGGGATCATTGCTGGGATTCATGCTGAAAGACACAGCCACGTTTCATCTTCAATGCCCTTGCTGATGGAAGGAGGTTTTCACTCAAAATCTCACGATACATGGCCCCATTCATTCTTTCCTTTACACGGATCAGTCGTCCTGGTCCCTTTGCAGAAAAACAGCCCCAAAGCATGATGTTTCCACCCCCATGCGTCACAGTAGGTATGGTGTTCTTTGGATGCAACTCAGCATTCTTTGTCCTCCAAACACGACGAGTTGAGTTTTTACCAAAAAGTTATATTTTGGTTTCATCTGACCATATGACATTCTCCCAATCCTCTTCTGGATCATCCAAATGCACTCTAGCAAACTTCAGACGGGCCTGGACATGTACTGGCTTAAGCAGGGGGACACGTCCGACACTGCAGGATTTGAGTCCCTGGCGGCGTAGTGTGTTACTGATGGTAGGCTTTGTTACTTTGGTCCCAGCTCTCTGCAGGTCATTCACTAGGTCCCCCCATGTGGTTCTGGGATTTTTGCTCACTGTTCTTGTGATCATTTTGACCCCACGGTGTGAGATCTTGCGTGGAGCCCCAGATCGAGGGAGATTATCAGTGGTCTTGTATGTCTTCCATTTCCTAATAATTGCTCCCACAGTTGATTTCTTCAAACCAAGCTGCTTACCTATTGCAGATTCAGTCTTCCCAGCCTGGTGCAGGTCTACAATTTTGTTTCTGGTGTCTTTTGACAGCTCTTTGGTCTTGGTCATAGTGGAGTTTGGAGTGTGACTGTTTGAGGTTGTGGACAGGTGTCTTTTATACTGATAACAAGTTCAAACAGGTGCCATTAATACAGGTAACGAGTGGAGGACAGAGGAGCCTCTTAAAGAAGAAGTTACAGGTCTGTGAGAGCCAGAAATATTGCTTGTTTGTAGGTGACCAAATACTTATTTTCCACCATAATTTGCAAATAAATTCATAAAAAATCCTACAATGTGATTTTCTGGAATTTTTTTCTCATTTTGTCTGTCATAGTTGACGTGTACCTATGATGAAAATTACAGGCCTCTCTCATCTTTTTAAGTGGGAGAACTTGCACAATTGGTGGCTGACTAAATACTTTTTTCCCCACTGTATATATACTGTATATATGGTAGTGGATATAATATATAGATTTACTGGTCCCTACCTGTATGCAAATTATTTGACAGCCATTCTATCAAAATTGTTTTTATTTATTTATTTATTTTAAGACATAAATTGGTGCACCTGTCAATTACTTTAGAAGGCGGGATACTGATGATTTAAATGTTTTCACTGTCCAGATCCATCTACACTCTTAAGATATCCAGACACAATGTGTGCCTGACTACCTCAATGAGTCTTTTAATCGTCTACACCTGTCTAAAAAATGTGGACACAATCAGAATGTGGAAAAAATCAGGACAAAGGATTCATGTTTAGAACCAGGTATAAACGGGGCTACTGTTTCTCTCAGTCCCGACACCTCAGTCGTAATAGCGGTCATATTATGACAGGCAAATTTACGTTAGTGGTCTGATGTCTGAAATCCCTTGTTGACTGGGATTCAGGAGGAGTCAGGAAGGCTTAACCAGGAGGAAGGAGGAGGACTGTGTCAGTCCATGTGGAGCTCTCTGGAACGTGCTGCAGGGACCTTGGGTGTGCGTCCCAAATAGCACCCTATTCCCTATATAGTGCGCTATGGCCCAGAGAGCTCTGGTTAAAAGTAGTGCAATATATAGGGAATAGAGTGCTATTGGGGACGCACTGCCTGAGTCTTTAATGGATAAACCAGCAGGATGTCATCCAGGTCAGGAAGAGTTGAGGCTTTGAGATCATCAAGTCCCTGTTTCACCTCCTGTCTGCCTGTCTGTCTGTCTGTCTGTCTGTCTGTCTGTCTGTCTGTCTGTCTGTCTGTCTGTCTGTCTGTCTGTCTGTCTGTCTGTCTGTCTGTCTGTCTCTCTGTCTCTCTGTCTCTCTGTCTCTCTGTCTGTTTGTCTGTCTGCTTCCCTGCCTGCCTGTTGGTGTTGTGGGTCTCTGTCTTCTGTAGTGGCTTGGCTGGAAGCTGGGGGAGGAGAGGAGAGGAGAGGAGAGGAGAGGAGAGGAGAGGAGAGGAGAGGAGAGGAGAGGAGAGGAGAGGAGAGGAGAGGAGAGGAGAGGAGAGGAGGGAGAGGAGAGGAGAGGAGAGGGAGAGGAGAGGAGAGGAGAGGAGAGGGAGAGGAGAGGAGAGGAGAGGAGAGGAGAGGAGAGGAGAGGAGAGGAGAGGAGAGGAGTGGGGGAGTCTTGGTTTGTTTTCTCTTGCTGGTAGCGGCCTTAAAGGTTCTCCCTTTCTTTTAAATGTTTTCTTTTTCTTTCTTTCTCTTTCCCCTTTTTTGGTAAAGTAAATCTGAGTGATTCCTTATAGTATGTTACCTTTTCTCCACTTTGCAAACTGACAACAGAGAAGAGAAACGTAACGGTTTCTGGAGAGGTGGTAAATCGCGTGTGTTTGCTTAGTCAAATGTTCTATCGTGTCGACATTGAAGTTAAACTCTGAGTAACTCGAAGACAGAGCACATGCTGGAACAGTTGTGCCCAAGCTTTTCTCTATGGAAAGAAAACTTTATTGAACCGAGGGTGATTGTGGTGAAACAGTGCCATCTATGTTACAAGATTAGTAACAAATATGTAACAAAAATGAAGACCAAGCAGCTGTGTACAATACAATAGTTATGATTTACTGGCTGTAAATAAAGTCTCAACCCAAAATGGCACCCTATTCCCTATATAGTGCACTACTTTTTACCAAATGGCACCCTATTCCCTATATAGTGCACTACTTTTTACCAAATGACACCCTATTCCCTATTTAGTGCACTACTTTAGACCAGGGCCCATTGCTGATGCAAAGGTCCATCTATATGCAAATGAACCATCATCTATAGCTCTGCTCCCACTAGATGAGGCATTTAATGTTGTCCAGTATCACCTCTTTAAGCTGAAATTGGTCTTAAATGCTGAGAAAACGAAACTAATGGAATTCTTAAGATCAAGAAAGCTATTCTGCCTCAGATAGTCTTAGCAAACGAAGCCAATAGAAGTTCAGTCAAACTGAACAGTCATCATAGAAGGATTTTACCTTGAAGCTCTGTATTTTAAGCCCCAAATTCAACAGCTTACTAAAAAGCTTAAGCAGGGTTTTTTTCTTTAGGAACAAGTACTGTTTTTAATTTCAAGACAGAAAAGACCTTGATGCAGCCATCTTTCTGCCTTTGATGGATATGATGAATGCCCCAGGGTGAGTTAGTTTGACCACCCCAACACAGTCAGACTGCTAGGTGAGTTAATTAGTTTGACCACCACAACATAGTCAGTCGATTAGGTCAGTTAGTTTGACCACCCCAACATAGTCAGACTGCTAAGTGAGTTAATTTGACCACCCAAACATAGTCAGGCAACTAGATGAGTCAGTTTGACAAACCCAACATAGTCAGTCTGCTGGGTGAGTACGTTTTTTTACCGATCCAACATAGTCAGGATGTCAGGTGAGTTAGTTTGACCACCCCAACATAGTCAGGCTGCTACAGTGGCTTGCGAAAGTATTCACCCCCCTTGGAATTTTTCCTATTCTGTTGCCTTACAACCTGGAATTTAAATGGATTTTTGGGGGGGTTGTATCATTTGATTTACACAACATGCCTACCATTTTGAAGATGCAAAATATGTTTTATTGTGAGACAAACAAGAAATAAGACACAAAAAAAACAGAAAACTTGAGCGTCCATAGCTATGCTTATGGTCATTGTCCTGCTGGAAGGTGAACCTCCGTCCCAGTCTCAAATCTCTGGAAGACTGAAACAGGTTTCCCTCAAGAATTTCCCTGTATTTAGCGCAATCCATCATTCATTCAATTCTGACCAGTTTCCCAGTCCCTGCCGATGAAAAACATCCCCACAGCATGATGCTGCCACCACCATGCTTCACTGTGGGGATGGTGTTCTCGGGTGATGAGAGGTGTTGGGTTTGCGCCAGACATAGCGTTTTCCTTGATGGCCAAAAAGCTCAATTTTAGTCTCATCTGACCAGAGTACCTTCTTCCATATCTTTGGGGAGTCTCCCACATGCCTTTTGGCGATCTCTGTGGAGTGTAGGGCTTAAAGTGATCCTATGGACAGATACTCCAATCTCCACTGTGGAGCTTTGCAGATCCTTCAGGGTTATCTTTGGTCTCTTTGTTGCCTCTCTGATTAATGCCCTCCTTGCCTGGTCGTGAGTGTTGGTGGGCGGCCCTCTCTTGGCAGGTTTGTTGTGGTGCCATATTCTTTCAATTTTTATATAATGTATTTAATGGTGCTCCATGGGATGTTCAAAGTTTCTGATATTTTTTTATAACCCAACCCTGATCTGTACTTCTCCACAACTTTGTCCCTGACCTGTTTGGAGAGCTCCTTGGTCTTCATGGTGCCGCTTGCTTGGTGGTGCCCCTTGCTTAGTGGTGTTGCAGACTCTGGGGCCTTTCAGAACAGGTGTATATATACTGAGATCATGTGACACTTAGATTTTACACAGGTGGACTTTATTTAGGGGCTTCATAGCAAAGGAGGTGAATACATATGCACGCACCACTTTTCCGTTATTTATTTTTTTAGAATCTTTTGAAACAAGTTCTTTTTTTCATTTCACTTCACCAATTTTGACTATTTTGTGTATGTCCATGACATGAAATAAAAATAAAAATAAAAATAAATTTCAATTACAGGTTGTAATGCAACTAAATAGGAAAAACGCCAAGGTGGATGAATACTTTGGCAAGGCACTGTATATCTGTATTTCATTTTCACTAAATTTGCATACATTTCTAAAAACATATTTGATTAATTTAATCCATTTTGAATTCAGGCTGTAACACAACAACATGTGGAATAAGTCAAGGGGTATGAATACTTTCTGAAGGCAGTAGAATGTCCCTCCTTTGGTAAGGGTGCTTTTAGCTTTGCTGCCCAATAATCTTGGAAAACTTTGCAGAAGGACCTGAAACTAGATTATTTCATTCTGATTGTTGATTTTAAATCCCAGATTGGAGTGCCGCTGAACCTGCTGTTATAAACTCTCTTTTGCACTTTACACTGTTTTAATTTCCATAATTCTTATTTTTTTATGTAGCGTTAACTATGCATGCTGCTTTGCTGACCAGCGCTCTTGGATAAGAGATGTATAAATCTCAATGTGACCTCTGCTTAAATAAAGGATAAATAAAATAAAAATAGGAGCCCTGTAGGGAATGTAGATGGAGTAGATGTAGATATGTTTACATTACATTACAGTACATTACAGTACATTATGGTACATTACATTACATTACAGTACATTACAGTACATTACATTACATTACATTACAGTACATTACAGTACAGTACATTACATTACAGTACATTACAGTACATTATGGTACATTACAGTACATTACAGTACATTACAGTACATTACAGTACATTACAGTACATTACAGTACAGTACATTACATTACAGTACATTACAGTACATTACATTACAGTACAGTACATTACATTACAGTACATTACAGTACATTATGGTACATTACAGTACATTACAGTACATTACAGTACATTACAGTACATTACATTACAGTACATTACATTACAGTACATTACAGTACAGTACATTACATTACAGTACATTACATTACATTATGGTACAGTACAGTACATTACAGTACATTACATTACAGTACATTACATTACAGTACATTACAGTACATTACAGTACATTACATTACAGTACATTACATTACAGTACATTACAGTACAGTACATTACATTATGGTACAGTACATTACATTACAGTACATTACAGTACATTATGGTACATTACAGTACATTACATTACATTACAGTACATTACAGTACATTACAGTACATTACATTACAGTACATTACATTACAGTACATTACAGTACAGTACAGTACATTACAGTACAGTACATTACATTACATTACAGTACAGTACATTACATTACAGTACATTACAGTACATTATGGTACATTATGGTACATTACAGTACATTACATTACATTACAGTACATTACAGTACATTACATTACGGTACATTACATTACAGTACATTACAGTACAGTACATTACATTACAGTACATTACATTACATTATGGTACAGTACAGTACATTACAGTACATTACATTACAGTACATTACATTACAGTACATTACATTACAGTACATTACAGTACATTACAGTACATTACATTACAGTACAGTACATTACATTACAGTACATTACATTACATTACAGTACATTACAGTACATTACAGTACATTACATTACAGTACATTACATTACAGTACATTACAGTACAGTACATTACATTACAGTACATTACAGTACATTACATTACAGTACATTACAGTACAGTACATTACATTACATTACAGTACATTACATTACATTATGGTACAGTACAGTCTACTTTGTAATGTATGATGGTTTATTTGAGATGAGAATACTAATATAATAATAATAATAATAATAATAATAATAATAATAATAATAATAATAATAATAATAATAATAATGTAGCAAATACAATATTATTTAAACAGTCAATATCAAACCACAATTTTGAAAAAGATCACAAGCCTTTTAAAGCATTTTATCATATCAATCAATAATTGTGTGCTGATCTCACAAGTTTAATTCCATTTCATTCTGAATAATAATACATTGTCACAATACACAAGTCAACACCGAAACCAAGCTACTCCCCATTTAAATACATTCACACTTGAATTCAAACAGCTTATAAGAAGAGATTTGGTGCAAATTCAAATGGACTAATGTTAACCTAGAATGATCACTAACCAGTCAACGTTCTATCACAGTTAGCTCAAGTCTATGAGAATCACTGTATGTAAACATGCTATTTTGATTAAGTATACAAGATTTAAAAAATGATAAATAGTACAACATAATGAGAATGACAATTAGTCTAAAAACAACACAAACAATAAAGGTCCTGATTCAGACTTAAGAAATCTATTCATTTTTTACACATTTGGATTTAAGCACTTCTCAGTAGTTGGTATTCAGACTTACCTTCTGTGGTGTGGCTCACACAGAATAAATTGAATTCAACCACTGAAAATCCTCCCACTTGCTGGCCTACACATTTTCTCGTGGGGTTTTCATTTAATAGGGTTTTCAGTACATTTATCTAAAGTCAACCCTTTAAATACGGTGTACCTTTAATTCTCTCGACAGACTAACAAGATTATATATGGAGAGAACATTTCAGAATAGGAATCAATGAAAGAAAACAAATACAGTACATGCATGTTTGTCTCCGTTTCAGCACCAATTGGTAGATTTAAAAAATACTCTGATCTTGTATATTATTTAGGGTTAGGAAAGAATTTATGAATAATAAAAATACAGGTTTGGAGAGCCTTTACACACAAAGTGGTTTGATTCATCCTGAAATCCATGAAATACTGGAAGGTGAGAAATGTGTACAATAGGGGTTGAACAGTAGTCGTATAAATTAATAATATAAATATATAAAAAACTGCTACGTCTGTGTTCCATAATGATTCAAATAGGCTACATGTCCCAAAGTCTAATATGATCCACAAATGTTAGCGACGCTCAGTTACAACTTACGAGGACAGAGGAAATAAAGGAAAATGGAATGATGCAAAAATAAATGTGAGTGTATAGCAGAATGTAGAATGTACTGACGGTGTAGGTCTGAAACTTGTCAGGTTCAGACCTACAGAAGCCTATAGCTGGTGTCTCCAAATTTCATCCACGCAAATTATGAGGGCACACAACTAAAATTTGGAATAAAGGCACAGCTATTTATATCCTATTCCACTGTGGAAAAGGGGCCACAATACATGTCATTTTATGATTTCTAGTTTGCTTCCATATGGCTCATTTCACGTTAGTCTCCAGGGATCTTAAGGAAACATTTTCTAAAACAATTGCTATGTGTATTTACAATACACTTCTCCAAACAGAGTACTAATTTATAGATCTAATCAATTGCTCTTATCAATTTGTAAATGACAGTGCATGGAGAACGCTGTTATTTCTATCGGAAAAAGAGAAAGTTGATGTTTTTTCCACTTGGAACCGGCATGTTCACTTGACCTTATTAAAAGGTTTCCTCACGCGTAAAGATGGTGATATTATGATGGAATGAAGTCAGGGTCAGAATACGGCGTATCTGTAGACACACCTTTTTATTCGATCGCAACCCCAAACGAATAGCAGGTGAATAGCATGCTATTCTCATGTTTAAGTTCAAGGTCAGAATACATGGAGATATATATGATGTTGAGAGAGTTCAAGGTCAGAATACATGGAGATATATATGATGTTGAGAGAGAAGGGCATAGAAAGGGAATTCAGTTCCATTTACGCTTAAATCAGGTCGGAATCGTCCCCAAAGTGAATATGTTCCATTGTTGGAATATTCTGCTGAACCTATTTGAATGATGACATATTGGCAGTATATGTTTAAATGATTTTAGCTAAGTACTGAATGAACTGACTGTACTAACTGTACATTCCCTCTCTCTAATCTTTGTAATCTGCCACTAGCTTCCAGGTCATAGATGCTGCAGATGAATGGATGAATATATTCCCATGGCTTGATAACCCACAGTCACACTCAGTCTATTGTTTCAACTCCTCATAATATTTAGGAAACGTGGATTAATGTGTAACACCTTCCCTGTTTTAGCTGCAGCTCTGTCTCAAGAAGTCCATCTGTGGTTGTTTCCAGGTGTGGGAGTTGACGTGGAGAGGTGAGACAGTCTGAAGAGAAGCAGTAGAAAATGAAGAAGACTTCCTCTCTGATATCAGTCTCTCCTAAATATCAGTTTATCTTGGCACTAGACTCAGTTAATGTCATTTCATCAGAGTCTCTGCCCCTGCTGAAGGCCAACACCATTAATGTCAGCCTCACCCTGTATCAGTGGATATCAACCATGATGACCCTGTCCTGACCAACATGATGTGAGTCTGTGATGAGACAGGATCCAGAGGTCTGTGATGAGACAGGATCCAGAGGTCTGTGATGAGACAGGATCCAGAGGTCTGTGATGAGACAGGATCCAGAGGTCTGGGGTGGGACAGGATCCAGAGGTCTGTGATGAGACAGGATCCAGCGGTCTGGGGTGGGACAGGATCCAGAGGTCTGTGATGAGACAGGATCCAGAGGTCTGGGGTGGGACAGGATCCAGAGGTCTGTGATGAGACAGGATCCAGAGGTATGTGATGAGACAGGATCCAGAGGTCTGGAATGAGACAGGATCCAGAGGTCTGGGGTGGGACAGGATCCAGAGGTCTGGGGTGGGACAGGATCCAGAGGTCTGGGGTGGGACAGGATCCAGAGGTATGGGGTGGGATAGGACCCAGAGGTCTGGGGTGGGACAGGATCCAGAGTCTGTGATGAGACAGGATCCAGAGGTCTGTGATGAGACAGGATCCAGAGGTCTGGGGAGGGACAGGATCCAGAGGTCTGGGGTGGGACAGGATCCAGAGGTCTGGGGAGGGACAGGATCCAGAGGTCTGGGGTGGGACAGGATCCAGAGGTCTGGGGTGGGACAGGATCCAGAGGTCTGTGATGAGACAGGATCCAGAGGTCTGGGGTGGGACAGGATCCAGAGGTCTGTGATGAGACAGGATCCAGAGGTCTGGGGTGGGACAGGATCCAGAGGTCTGTGATGAGACAGGATCCAGAGGTCTGGGGTTGGACAGGATCCAGAGGTCTGTGATGAGACAGGATCCAGAGGTCTGTGATGAGACAGGATCCAGAGGTCTGTGATGAGACAGGATCCAGAGGTCTGTGATGAGACAGGATCCAGAGGTCTGGAGTGGGACAGGATCAGAGGTCTGTGATGAGACAGGATCCAGAGGTCTGGGGTGGGACAAGATCCAGAGGTCTGTGATGAGACAGGATCCAGTGGTCTGGGTGGGACAGGATCCAGAGGTCTGTGATGAGACAGGATCCAGAGGTCTGTGATGAGACTGGATCCAGATGTCTGTGATGAGACAGGATCCAGAGGTCTGGGGTGGGACAGGATCCAGAGGTCTGGGGTGGGACAGGATCCAGAGGTCTGGGGTGGGACAGGATCCAGAGGTCTGTGATGAGACAGGATCCAGAGGTCTGGAGTGGGACAGGATCCAGAGGTCTGGGGTGGGACAGGATCCAGAGGTCTGTGATGAGACAGGATCCAGAGGTCTGGAGTGGGACAGGATCCAGAGGTCTGGAGTGGGACAGGATCCAGAGGTTTGTGATGAGACAGGATCCAGAGGTCTGGGGAGGGACAGGATCTATTAAAACCACCAATGACTACATTTGAGGAAGGGCTCTATTCAATCCGCATCGCGGAAGTTCAGCTTTACAACCTGATTTAAATTTTAAGGCAATGTTACCGTGTTAGTGGAGACTGCATTCACGGTAAACGCTGCATATGTCAGCTCAATCGGAAATAACCGTAACATTCAGCTTCAGCTTAACAAATTGAACAGAGCCCTAAATGTCTGTCAGTTTGCAGTATCAATCAATCTGCACCAGCCCCGGGCACAGGGCAGGGTGGGCAGGGAGGTGGGCCCTGCCAGGGTGGGCAGGGTGGTGGGCCCTGCCAGGGTGGGCAGGGAGGTGGGCCCTGCCAGGGTGGGCAGGGAGGTGGGCCCTGCCAGGGTGGGCAGGGAGGTGGGCCCTGCCAGGGTGGGCAGGGAGGTGGGCCGGAGCTCTGGTGGCAGCATGGCTTTCCTCTGCTCCGGCGTCGGCATGGTCGTCCGTAGCGTCTGCTCCAGGATACGGTGGATACTACTGAAGCTGGGTCTGTCTGTGGGGCGTCCGCTCCAACACAGTCTCATCAGATTGAACAGCTCTTCAGGACAGTTCTCAGGGCAGGCCAAGATGTGGCCGTCTCTAACGTAGTAGATGACCTCCTCATGGGCCATGCCGTAGTACGGCTGCATGCCGTGGGAGAAGATCTCCCAGAGAACGACCCCGTAGGCCCACACGTCCGACTCCGTCGTGTAGCGGTTATAGAAGATGGACTCTGGGGGCATCCAGCGTATGGGGATAGCATCGTTCTCATTGGCCTTGTAGTAGTCAGCAGAGTAGATGTTTCTGGATAATCCGAAGTCGGCGATCTTAACCACCATCTCCTTTCCTACCAGGCAGTTACGGGTCGCCAGGTCGCGGTGGACGAACTTGCGTTCGGACAGGTAGGCCATGCCCGCCGCCACCTGACAAAGAAACCAAGAGAGTTAGCTCGTTAGCATTAGTCGTCACACAAACAATTTTTTGTTAGCATGGCGGCTAAATGTCCCATGTTTTCCTATAGGAAATGCTAACAGTTCCCTGTCTCACTATTAAGTGTCTTTTGGTGTCAGTTTGTCATCTAGTGTTACCATAGCTGCTAAGTGTGACATGTTTTCCTATGTGAAATGCTAATAGTTCCCTGTGTTAGTAACAAGTGTCTTAGCCTCAACCTGTCTGTTAGCATGGTAGCTAAGTGTGACATGTTGTCCTATGTGAAATGCTAACAATGCTAACGTGTATTTGCACCTGCTTGGATATGAACAGTTGGTCTTCACAGCATAGTGGACCCGCCTCCAGCTCAGAGGAGAAGCTATGTCCTGATAGGCTGGCCCGGCTGCGCTGCTGGTCGGGGCCACAGCGTCGCAGGTACTCGTTCAGGTCTCCATGAGCCATGTACTCAAACATCAGACACATGGGCTTCCCCACCGCACACACACCTGGGAGGGACGACACATGCACACACACACACACACACATACGCTAGCGTCAAGCTAGTAAGCCAAAAACCTCATAGCATACAAACCAAATATATCCCAGATAGATTGGCCTCTGTGATTTCTGATGTAAACATATGTGTAACCAGAATAACTACGGTGTCACTGCGACTCTGGGATTGTTTCCGGAGACTGGGGAGGGGGGATGTGATGCATGGTTTGATGTTCTACAGCAGTGGTCCCCAACTCCGGTCCCCGTGTACTATGTTTGGGGTGGTCAAACAAACAAAATCACCTAGCAGCCTGAATATGTTGGCGTGGTCAAACTAACTCACCTAGCAGCCTGAATATGTTGGCGTGGTCAAACTAACAAACTCACCTAGTTGCCTGACTATATTTGGGTGTCAAACTAACTCAACTAGTTGCTTGAATATGTTGGGGTTGTCAAACTAACTAGCTCACCTAGTAGCCTGACTATGTTGGGGTGGTCAAACTATCTCAACTAGTATCCTGACTGTTGGGGTGATTAAACTAGGTAACTCACCTAGCAGACTGACTTTGTTGGGGCGGTCAAACTGACTGACCTAGTAGCCTGACTATGTTGGGATGGTCAAACTAACTCACCTAGTATCCTGCCTATGTTGGCGTTGTCAAAATAACAAACTAACCTATCAGCCTGACAATGTTGGGTGGTCAAACTAACCCACCTAGTAGCCTGACTATGTTGGGGTGGTCAAACTAACCCACCTAGTAGCCTGACTATGTTGGGGTGGTCAAACTAACCCACCTAGTAGCCTGATTATGTCAGATTGGTCAATATAACTCACCTAGTAGCCTTACTATGTTGGGGTGGTCAAATTAACTAACTCACCTAGTAGCCTGACGATGTCGGGGTGGTCAAACTAACTAACTCACCTAGTAGGTTGACTATGTTGGCCTGGTCAAACTAATTCACCTAGTACCCTGATTATGTTGGGGTGTTCAAAATAACTCAACTACTAGCCTGACTTTGTTGGATTGGTCAAACTAACTCACCTAGAATCCTTATTATGTTGGAGTGGTGAAACTAACTCACCTAGTACCCTGACTGTGTTGGGGTGGTCAAACTAACTCACCTAGTACCCTGACTGTGTTGGGGTGGTCAAACTAACTCACCTAGTACCCTGATTGTGTTGGGGTGGTCAAACTAACTCACCTAGTACCCTGACTGTGTTGGGGTGGTCAAACTAACTCACCTAGTACCCTGACTGTGTTGGGGTGGTCAAACTAACTCACCTAGTACCCTGACTGTGTTGGGGTGGTCAAACTAACTCACCTAGTACCCTGACTATGTTGGGGTGGTCAAACTAACTCACCTAGTACCCTGACTGTGTTGGGGTGGTCAAACTAACTCACCTAGTACCCTGACTGTGTTGGGGTGGTCAAACTAACTCACCTAGTACCCTGACTGTGTTGGGGTGGTCAAACTAACTCACCTAGTACCCTGACTGTGTTGGGGTGGTCAAACTAACTCACCTAGTACCCTGACTGTGTTGGGGTGGTCAAACTAACTCACCTAGTAGCCTGACTGTGTTGGGGTGGTCAAACTAACTCACCTAGCAGCCTGACTATGTTTGGGTGGTCAAACTCCGCCATGAAAGCAGCTTCTCTCTGGAAGTCATTCTGCATGTCGGCCGACGCTTCTTCCTTCAGCATCTTCACTGCTACCATGGTGAAGGGTTGGATGTGCAGGAGACCTGGGGCTCTGAAGAACAGACCAACACAATGGTAACAATACTCCCCCACCTTACCCTAATCCATCACTGTTACCATGGTGATGGACTGGAGACCTGGGGCTCTGGGGAGACAGGGAGATAGGATAAACTTTTCCCCATAACATTATATAGTAGAGTGCCTTCAGAAATTCTTCACACTCCTTGACTTTTTCCACATTTTGTTGTGTTCCAAAGTTCGATTAAAATTGATTTAATTGTAATTTTTTGTCAATGATCAACACGAAATACTCTGTAAAGTCAAACATAAAATAAAATAAAAACACTAACATATTCAAACCCGTGAGTCAATACATGTTAGAATCACCTTTTGCAGCAATTACAGCTGTGAGTCTTTGTCAAGTTGGTTGTTGATATTTGCTAGACAGCCATTTTAAGGTGTTGCCATAGACTTTCAAGCCGATTTAAGTCAAAACTGTAATTAGTCCATATAGGAAAAGTCAATGTCGTCTTGGTAAGCAACTCCATTATATATTTGGCCTTGTGTTTTAAGTTATTGTACTGCTGAAATATGAATTTGTCTTCCACGATCTGTTGGAAAGCAGACTGAACCAGCTTTTCCTCTAGGATTTTGCCTGTGCTTAGCTCTATTCCGTTTCTTTTTATGACAAAAAAAACCTCCCTTGCCAATGAAATACATACCCATAACCCGATGCAGCCACCGCCATGATTGAAAATATGAAGAGTGGTACTCAGTGATGTGTTGTGTTGGATTTGTCCAATACATAATGCATTGTATTCAGGACATGAAGTTTGCCACAGTCTTTTCAGTTTTACTTTAGTGCCTTCTTTCAAACAGGATGCATGTTTTGGAATATTTATATTCTGTACAGGCTTCCTTCTTTTCACTCTGTCAATTAGGTTAGTATTGTGGAGAAATGAAAATGTTGTTAATCCATCCTCAGTTTTCTCCTATCACAGCCATTAAACTCTCTAACTGTTTTAAAGTCACAATTGACCTCATGGTGAAATTCCTGAGCGGTTTCCTTCCTCTCCGGCAACTGAGTTAGGAAGGACGCCTGTATCTTTGTAGTGACTGGGTGTATTGATACACCATCCAAAGTGTAATGAATAATTTCACCACGGTCAAAAGGATATCAAATCAAAAATCAAATCAAATCAAATGTTATTTGTCACATGCGCCGAATACAACATGTGTGGACCTTACCGTGAAATACATATGTATTCACCCCCTTTGCTATGAAGCCCCTAAATAAGATCTGGTGCATCCAATTACCTTCAAAAGTCACATAATTTCTTAAATAAAGTCCACCTGTGTGCAATCTAAGTATCACATGATCTCAGTATATATACACCTGTTCTGAAAGGCCCCAGAGTCTGCAACACCACTAAGCAAGGGGTACCACCAAGCAAGCGGCACCATGAAGACCAAGGAGCTCTCCAAACAGGTCAAGGACACATTTGTGGAGAAGTACAGATCAGGGTTGGGTTATAAAAAAATATCAGAAACTTTGAACATCCCAGAGCTTTTTGGCCATCAAGGAAAACGCTATGTCTGTTGCAAACCCAACACCTCTCATCACCCCGAGAACACCATCCCCACAGTGAAGCATGGTGGTGGCAGCATCATGCTGTGGGGATGTTTTTCATCGACAGGGACTGGGAAACTGGTCAGAATTGAAGGAATGATGGATGCCGCTAAATACAGGGAAATTCTTGAGGGAAACCCATTTCAGTCTTCCAGAGATTTGAGACTGGAATGGAGGTTCACCTTCCAGCAGGACAATGACCCTAAGCATACTGCTAAAGCAACACTCGAATGGTTTAAGGAGAAGCATTTAAATGTCTTGGAATGGCCTAGTCAAAGCCCAGACCTCAATTCAATTGAGAATCTGTCGTATGACTTAAAGATTGCTGTACACCAGCGGAACCCATCCAACTTGAAGGAGCTAGAGCAGTTTTGCCTTGAAGAATGGGCAAAAATCCCAGTGGCTAAATGTGCCAAGCTTATAGAGACATACCCCAAGAGACTTGCAGCTGTAATTGCTGCAAAAGGTGGCTCTACAAAGTATTGACTTTGGGGGGTTGAATAGTTATGCACGCTCAAGTTTTCTGTTTTTTTGTCTTATTTCTAGTTTGTTTCACAATTTTTTTTATTTTGCATCTTCAAAGTGGTAGGCATCTTGTGTAAATCAAAAAAATCAAATGATACAAATCCCCCAAAAAATCCATTTTAATTCCAGGTTGTAAGGCAACAGAATAGGAAAAATACCAAGGGGGGTGAATACTTTCGCAAGCCACTGTACATACGGTCACTGTGGGGACGACATTGTCGACCTGACAGAGCTTAAGAGGATCTGCAAAGATGAATGGGAGAAACTCAGATTGTAGTGTCATTCCCAAGAAGACTCGAGGCTGTAATCGCTGCCAAAGGGGCTTCAACAAAGTACTGAGTAAAGTGTCTGAATCTTTATGTAAATGTTATATTTCATTTATTTATTTTTATTATTATTTTTGTCTAAAATATATACTGAATAAAAAAAAAAAAATGCAACATGTAAAGTGCTGGTCCCATGTTTCATTAGCTGAAATAAAATATCTCAGAAATGTTCCTGAAGCACATAAAGCTTATTTCTCTCAAATTTGTTTACATCCCTGTTACTGAGCTTTTTTTTTTTGCCAAGATAATTCATCCACCTGACAGATATCAAGAAGCTGATTAAACAGCATGATCATTACACAGGTGCACCTTGTGCTGGGACAATAAAAGGCCACTCTAAAATGTGCAGTTTTGTCACACAACACTATGCCACAGATGTCTCAAGTTTTGAGGGAGCGTGCAATTGTCATTCTGACTGCTGGAATTTCCACCAGAGCTGTTGCCAGAGAATGTAATATTCATTTCTCTACCATAAGCTGCCTCCAACATCGTTTTAGAGAATTTGTGAATCCATCCAACTGGCCACAGAACCGCAGACCACGTGTATTGCGTTGTGTGGGTGAGCGGTTTGCTGATGTCAACGTTGTGAACAGTGCCCCATGGTGGAGATGGGGTTATGGACAATAAGCTATGGACAATTAATACAATTGTATTTTATCAATGGCAATTTGAATGCACAGAGATACTGTGACGAGATCCTGAGGCCCATTGTTGTGCCATTCATTCGCCACAATCACCTCATGTTTCAACATGATAATGCACGGACCCATGTTGCAAGGAGCTGTACACAATTCCTGGAAGCCGAAAATGTCCCAGTTCTTCCATGGCCTGCATACTCACCAGATATGTCACCCATTGAGCATGTTTGGGATGCTCTGGATCGACGTGTACGACAGCGTGTTCCAGTTCCAGCCAATATCCAGCAACTTCACACAGCCATTGAAGAGGAGTGGGACAACATTCCACAGGCCACAATCAACAGCCTGATCATCTCTATGCAAAGGAGATGTATCGCGTTGCATGAGGCAAATGGTGGTCACACCTAACCCTAACCTGTATTCCCAGTCATGAAGACTAACCCTCTCCCTAACCTGTATTCCCAGTCATGTAGACTAACCCTATCCCTAACCTGTATTCCCAGTCATGAAGACTAACCCTATCCCTAACCTGTATTCCCAGTCATGAAGACTAACCCTATCCCTAACCTGTATTCCCAGTCATGTGATATCCATAGACAAGGGCCTAATGTGACTTGGCACCGGTGAAGATGGCAGCCTCGAGACTATCTCTTAGGAAACTTTGCGGTATTTTGTTTTTTTATGTATTATTTTTTTACATTATTAGCTCAGAAAGTGTTTTGTATCATTACATACAGCCAGGAAAAACTATTGGATATCAGAGCGGCGGTAACTCACCAGATTTATGACCAGGAATACGACTTTCCCGAAGCTTTGTTTGCTATCTCCAGGGCAATTGAACTGATTCCAGCGGCTGACCCAAAACAGCGCCGGCGGAGGAGAGGTCTGGTGGTTCGACTTAGGAGGCGCGCACACCACCCACCGCTTCCAAGTATACTACTCGCTAATGTTCAGTCTTTGGATAACAAAGTCGATGAGCTCAGGGCAAGGATTTCTTTCCAGAGAGACATCAGGGCCTGTAACATACTTTGTTTCACGGAAACATGGCTCTATGGGGATATTCTGTCGAAATCAGTCCAGCCAGATGGCTTCTCAGTTCATCGTGCAGACAGAAATAAATATCTCTCCGGGAAGCAGAAGGGCGGAGGTGTGTGTTTCATGATTAACGACTCATGGTGTAATTGTAGTAACATACAGGAACTCAAGTCCTTCTGTTCACCCGACCTAGAATACCTCACAATCAAATGCCGACCATATTATCTCCCAAGAGAATTTTCTTCGGTTATAGTTACGGCCGTGTATGTACCCCCTCAAGCCGATACCACGACGGCCCTCAAAGAACTTCTTTGGACATTATGCAAACTGGAAACCACATATCCTGAGGCTGCTTTTATTGTAGCCGGGGATTTTAACAAAGCAAATTTGAGGACTAGGCTGCCGAAGTTCTATCAACATATCGACTGTTGTACTGGGGCTGATAAAATCCTCGACCATTGCTATTCGAACTTCCAGGATGGTTATAAGGCCCTCCCCTGCCCTCCTTTCGGCAAATCTGACCACGACTCCATTTTGGTCCTCCCTTCCTATAGGCAGAAACTCAAACAGGAAGTACCCGTGCTAAGGACTATTCAACACTGGTCTGACCAATCGGAATCCACACTTTTGATCATGCGGACTGGGATATGTTCCGGGTAGCTTGCGAAAATAATTTAGACGAATACACTGAAACGGTGACTGAGTTTATCAGGAAGTGTATAGGAGATGTTGTGCCCAATGTGACTATTCAAACCTAGCCTAACCAGAAACCGTGGCTAGATGGCAGCATTCACGCAAAACTGAAAGCGCGGACCACCGCATTTAACAATGGCAAGGTGACTGGGAATATGGCAGAATACAAACAGTGTAGTTATTCCCTCCGTAAGGCAATCAAACAGGCAAAACATCAGTATAGAGAACAAAGTGGAGTCGCAATTCAACGGCTCAGACATGAGACGTATGTGGCAGGGTCTATAGACAATCACAGACTACAAAAGGAAAACCAGCCACGTCGCCAACACCGACGTCTCGCTTCCAGACAAGCTAAACACCTTCTTCGCCCGCTTTGAGGATAACACAGTGCCACCGACGCGGCCCACTACCAAGGACTGTGGGCTCTCCTCCGTGGCCAACGTCAGTAAGACATTTAAGCATGTTAACCCCCGCAAGGCTGCCGGCCCAGATGGCATCCCTAGCCGCGTCCTCAGAGCATGTGCAGACCAGCTGGCTGGTGTGTTTATGGACATATTCAATCTCTCCCTATCCCAGTCTGCTGTCCCCACATGCTTCAAGATGGCCACCATTGTTCATGTACCCAAGAAAGCAAAGGTAACTGAACTAAATGACTACTGCCCCGTAGCACTCACCTCTGTCATCATGAAGTGCTTTGAGAGACTAGTCAAGGATCATATCACCTCTACCTTACCTGTCACCCTAGACCCACTTCAATTTGCTTACCTCCCCAATAGATCCACAGATGATGCAATAGGCATCACACTGCACACCGCCCTATCCAAACTGGACAAGAGGAATACCTATGTAAGAATGCTGTTCATTGACTATAGCTCAGCATTCAACACCATAGTACCCTCCAAGCTCATTATTAAGCTTGAGGCCCTGGACTTCCTGACGGGCCACCTCCAGGTGGTGAAGGTAAGAAACATCTCCACTTCGCTGATCCTCAACACTGGGGCCCCACAAGGGTGAGTGCTCAGCCCCCTCCTGTACTCCCTGTTCACCCATGACTGCGTGGCCAAGCACGCCTCCAACTCAATCATCAAGTTTGCAGACGACACAACAGTAGTAGGCTTGATTACCAACAATGATGAGACAGCCTACAGGGAGGAGGTGAGGGCTCTGGGAGTGTGGTGCCAGGAAAATAAGCTCTCACTCAACGTCAATAAAACAAAGGAGATGATCATGGACTTCAGGAAACAGCAGAGGGAGCACCCCCCTATCCACATCGGTGGGACCGCAGTGGAGAAGGTGGAAAGCATCAGGTTCCTTCGCGTACACATCACTGACGAACTGAAATGGTCCACCCACACAGACAGTGTGGTGAAGAAGGCGCAACAGAGCCTCTTCAACCTCAGGAGGCTGAAGAAATGTGGGTTGGCACCTAAAACCCTCACAAACTTTTACAGATGCACAAATGAGAGCATCTCTCTGACACAGCAACCTGACCAAAACACAGTCCTCTCTGACACAGCAATCTGACCATAACACAGTCCTCTCTGACACAGCAACCTGACCAAAACACAGTCCTCTCTGACACAGCAACCTGACCAAAACACAGTCCTCTCTGACACAGCAATCTGACCATAACACAGTCCTCTCTGACACAGCAACCTGACCAAAACACAGTCCTCTCTGACACAGCAACCTGACCAAAACACAGTCCTCTCTGATGCAACAACCTTTGAGAAGGGTTCTCATTTACCCTTTGAATGTAGGTGATATTAATCTTAGTAGAGTCAAAGGGAGTCAACAGAAAGTCAACAGACAGAATCAACAGAGAGTCAACAGAGTGTCAATAGGGAGTCAACAGACAGGGAGTCAACAGACAGGGAGTCAACAAGGAGTCAACAGAGTGTCAATAGGGAGGCAACAGACAGGGAGTCAACAGACAGAGAGTCAACAGACAGAGAGTCAACAGACAGAGAGTCAACAGAGAGTCAACAAAGTGTCAATAGGGAGTCAACAGACAGGGAGTCAACAGACAGGGAGTCAACAGACAGAAAGTCAACAGACAGAGAGTCAACAGACAGGGAGTCAACAAGGAGTCAACAGAGATTCAACTTGGAGTCAACAGAGAGTCAACAGGAAGTCAACAGGGAGTCAACAGACAGAGAGTCAACAGACAGGGAGTCAACATACATGGAGTCAACAGACAGGGAGTCGACAGGGAGTCAACTGAGAGTCAACAGGGAGTCAACAGACAGAGAGTCAACGGAGAGTCAATAGAAAGGGAGTCAACAGAGAGTCAACAGACATGGAGTCAACAGGGAGTTAACAGACAGAGAGTCAACAGACAGAGAGCCAACAGACAGAGAGCCAACAAGGAGTCAACAGAGAGTCAACAGACAGAGAGTCAACATGGAGTCAACAGGGAGTTAACAGACAGAGAGTCAACAGACAGAGAGTCAACTAGGGAGTCAACAAAGAGTCAACAGAGAGTCAACAAGGATTCAACAGGGAGTCAATAGACAGTCAACAGACAGGCAGTCAACAGAGAGTCAACAGAGAGTCAACAGGGAGGAAACAGGGAGTCAACAGACAGAGAGTCAACAGACAGAGAGTCAGCAGGGAATCAACAGAGAGTCAAGAGGGAGTCATCAGGGAGTCAATAAACAGAGAGTCAACAGGGAGTCAACATAGTCAACAGTGAGATAACAGGGAGTCAACAGAAAGTCAGATAATTTCTTGGTACATTTAATGCAATCTCATGTAACATAATCTGATGAGAGTCTCACCTGGCCTGGAAGACCCGTCCGAAGGCCCCCTCTCCGATGTCCCTGACATACTCGATGTTGTTCCTGGGATACTCCAGAGCCAGCAGCTTGGAGTTAAACAGTATGGACAGGCGCTGGTACATGGGGTTGGGGCGGAGGCGGTCCAGCAGCAGATTCTCAGAAGGTAAGGCAGTCAGGGTGGGGGTCTCCATGGCTCTGAGAGAGAGGGATAGGATTATATCGACTCTACACCAACAGGACAGAGCTACAGTTTATACAGTGAGCTCCGAAAGTATTGGGACAAATGACAAATGTTTTGTTGTTTTGGATCTGTAGTCCAGTGCTTTGGATTTGAAATGATACAACGACTATGAGGTTGAAGTGCAGGCTGTCAGCTTTAATTTGAGGGTATTTTCATCCATATCGGGGGAACCGTTTAGCGATTACAGCTTTTTGTAGATAGTCCCCCCATTTTAGGGGACCAAAAGTATTGGGACAAATTCACTTATATGTGTATTAGTAAAAAGTTTAGTATTTGGTCCCATATTCCTAGCACGCAATGACTACATCAAGCTTGTGACTCTACACATTTGTTGGATAGATATTCTGTTTGTTTTGGTTGTGTTTCTAATTATTTTGTGCCCAATAGAAATGAATGGTAGATAGTGTATTGTGACGTCTTGGAGTCACTTTTATTGTAAATAAGAATATAATATGTTTCTAAACACTTCTACATTAATGTGGATGCTACCATAATCCTGAATGAATCGTGAATAATGATGAGTGAGAAAGTTACAGAGGCACAAATATCATACCCCCCCTCAAAAAATGCTAACCTCCCCTGTTATTGTAATAGTGAGAGGTTAGCATTTTATATCATACCCCCAAGACTGTCAAGGGGTGCTGAAGGTGGGTGTGGTGCATGAATCAAGCGCAGGACGCAGAAGCTCAGTCCAAAAGACTTTAGTGCAATATTCACGTAGAAAATAAGCACAATAAGCCCGAAGGCGAAATAACGGCGCACCCAGGCGACAAACAAACGGCGCACTAACATGTGCGAAAAACCTCTCCAAAACACTGGAGGGAAGTACGTAGCTCCAACACAAAACAGAAGAGCAATCACACACAAAGACAAACACACACAACGAGAACTAAATAGGACACTAACGAGGACTAACAAGACACAGGTGTACAACATCAAGACAAAACCAAATGAACATGAAACATAGATCGGTGGCAGCTAGTACTCCGGGGACGACGACCGCGGAGCCTGCCCGAACCAGGAGGAGGAGCAGCCTCGGCCGAAACCGTGACAGTACCCCCCCTTGACGGCGGCTCCAGCCGTGCGCCGACCCGGCCTGGGGGCGACCAGGAGGACGCGGAGCAGGGCGCGCGGGATGGTCGGTGGAACTCCGACAAGAGAGAGTGGGTCTAGGATGTCCCTCCGCGGCACCCAGCACCGCTCCCTCCGGGCCGTACCCCCTCCCACTCCACGAGATACTGGAGACCCCCCATCCGGCGTCTTGAGTCCAAGATGGACCCGAACGGTGTACGCCGGAGCCCCCTCGATGTCCAGTGGGGGCGGAGGAGTCTCCCCTATCTCATTGTCCTGGAGTGGACCAGCTACCACCGGCCTGAGAAGAGACACATGGAACGAGGGGTTAATATTCTTATACTCAACAGGTAGTTGTAACCTATAACACACCTCGTTCAATCTTCTCAGGACTTTAAAGGCCCCCACAAACCGCCGACCCAGCTTCCGGCAGGGCAGGCGGAGGGGTAGGTTTCTGGTAGAGAGCCAGACTCGATCTCCGGGTGCGTACACCGGCCCCTCACTGCGGTGGAGATCGGCGCTCGCCTTGTGACGAAGGACGGCCCGCTGCAGGTGGACGTGGGCAGCGTTCCACGTCTCTTCCGAGCGCCTCATCCAATCATCCACCGCAGGGGCCTCGATCTGGCTCTGCTGCCAAGGTGCCAGAACCGGCTGGTAACCTAACACACATTGGAAGGGGGTTAGGTTGGTAGAGGAGTGGCGGAGAGAGTTCTGGGCCATCTCGGCCCAGGGAATGTACCGTGCCCACTCCTCCGGCCGGCCCTGGCAATACGACCTCAGAAACCTACCCACATCCTGGTTGACACGTTCTACCTGCCCGTTACTCTCCGGGTGGTACCCTGAGGTAAGGCTAACCGAGACCCCCAAACGCTCCATGAACGCTCTCTAAACACGGGAGGTAAACTGGGGGCCTCGATCAGACACTATATCCTCGGGTACCCCGTAATGCCGGAAGACGTGGGTAAATAGGGCCTCAGCGGTCTATAGGGCAATAGGAAGACCCGACATAGGGAGAAGACGACAGGCCTTAGAGAACCGGTCCACAACGACCAGGATGGTGGTATTCCCCTGAGAGAGGGGAAGGTCTGTCACAAAATCCACCGAGAGGTGGGACCATGGTCGTTGTGGAAAGGGCAGGGGTTGTAACTTACCCCTGGGCAGATGTCGGGGCGCCTTACACTGGGCGCACACCGAGCAGGAGGAGACATAAACCCTCACATCCCTAGCCAAAGTGGGCCACCAGTATTTAATGCTAAGGCAATGCACTGTCCGGCCAATACCCGGATGTCCAGAGGAGGGTGACGTGTGAGCCCAGTAAATGAGTCGATCCCGAATCTCGAGCGGACCGTACTTCCGACCCTCAGGACACTGTGGAGGGCTGGGGTCGGTACGCAACGCTCGCTCGATTTCGGCATCGACCTCCCACACCACCGGTGCCACAAGGCAAGACTCCGGTAGTATGGGAGTAGGCTCAACGGACCTCTCCTCCGTGTCATGCCACCGGGACAGCGCATCTGCCTTACCATTCTGGGACCCAGGGATGTACGTGATTTTAAATACGAACCTGGTGAGAAACATACTCCATCGAGCCTGGAGAGGGTTCAGTCTCCTCGTTGCCCGGATGTACTCCAGGTTCCGATGGTCAGTCAAAATGAGGAAAGGGTGTTGAGCCCCCTCAAGCCAATGCCCCCACACCTTAAGGGCTTGAACTACAGCTAACAGCTCCCTGTCCCCAACGTCATAGTTACGCTCCGCCGGGCTGAGCTTTTTTTGAGTAAAAAGCACAGGGGCGGAGTTTAGGTGGCGTGCCGGACCGTTGAGAGAGAACGGCCCCTATACAAGCCTCAGACGCGTCTACCTCAACCTGAAAGGGTAATGCGGGATCCGGATGCGCCAGCACCGAGCCGACGTAAACAGGTCCTTCAGTCTCCTAAAGGCCCTGTCCGCATCAGCTGACCACTGCAGACGCACCGGACCCCCTTTCAGAAGGGACGTGATGGGAGCTGCCACCTGTCCAAAACCCCGGATAAACCTCCGGTAGTAATTCGCAAAGCCCAAGAACTGCTGCACCTCTTTTACAGTGGTTGGAGTTTGCCAATTACGCACAGCGGACACACGATCCACCTCCATTCTCACCCCTGACGCGGACAACCGATAACCCAAAAAGGAGACCGACTCCTGGAAGAACAGACATTTCTCTGCCTTGACATATAGGTCGTGCTCCAATAGCCTCCTCAATACACGACGCACCAGGGTTATATGCTCGGCTCCGGGTAGACGAGTACACCAGAATGTCATCAATGTACACGACCACCCCTTGTCCCTGCATATCCCGGAAAATGTCATCTACGAAGGATTGGAAGACTGATGGAGCATTCATCAACCCATATGGCATGACGAGATATTCGAAATGACCTGACGTGGTACTAAACGCTGTCTTCCATTCGTCGCCCTCCTTAATGCGCACCAAGTTATACGCGCTCCTGAGATCCAATTTTGTGAAAAACCGCGCTCCATGCAATGACTCTGTCATGGTCGCAATCAGAGGGAGTGGATAACTGTATTTCACAGTAATCTGATTGAGACCACGGTAATCAATGCACGGGCGCAACCCTCCATCTTTCTTCTTCACAAAAAAAGAAACTCGAGGAGGCGGGAGAAGTGGAGGGCCGAATGTATCCCTGTCTCAAAGATTCGGCTATGTAAGTCTCCATAGCTTTTCTCTCCTCTTGAGACAAAGGATACACGTGGCTCCGTGGGAGCGCTGCTCCTGCCTGGAGATCAATCGCACAATCCCCCTGTCTATGAGGAGGCAACTGCGTCGCCCTAGTTTTTACTAAACACGAGAGCTAAATCCCCATATTCAGGCGGAAGGTGCAGTGCGGGCACTTGGTTTGGACTTTCCACCGGAAGTCGCCCCCACGGAAACACCCAGACATCGCCCCTCGCACTGAGCAGACCACCCATCGAGAGCCCTCTGTTGCCACGAAATAGCAGGGTTATGGGTGCTTAACCAGGGAATTCCCAGCACCACTGGGTACGCAGGAGAGTCGATCAGATACAGCTGTATAGTCTCTTCATGACCCCCCTGCGCACACATCCTAAGTGGTGCTGTGATCTCCCTAATCAACCCCGACCCCAACGGGCGGCTATCTAAGGCATGAACGGGAAAAGGTTTGTCAACAGGTAGGAGAGGGATCCCTAAATCTAAACAAAACTTCCGATCAACAAAATTCCCAGCTGCGCCTGAATCTACTAGCGCCTTATGCTGGGAATGAGGTGCAACCTGTGGAAAACACACAGGTATACAAAAGTGCGCAACAGAAAGCTCTGGGTAAGTGGGATGTCTACTCACCTGGGAGGCCCCCCCAGTGTGTGGCATGTTGTCTTCTCCCCCGGAGAACCCTCCCCAGCACCTGGCCGCAGTGTGCCCTCCACGACCGCACTTGGTGCAGGAGACAGGCCCCCTTTGGCTCCTCCTCCTCCTTTCTCTAGCGCCGGCACCCCCGAGCTCCATAGGGCTCGGCTCGGAGGTGCCGGAGGGCGGAATGGACGGACCCCCCTCGGGACGTCCACGGGTGGCCAGCAGGGTGTCCAGACGGATGAACATATCGACCAACTGGTCGAAGGTGAGATGGGTATCCCTGCAGGCCAACTCACGTTGAACGTCCTCCCGTAGGCTACATCGAAACTGGTCGATGAGGGCTCGTTCATTCCACCCTGCGTCCGCCGCTAGAGTCCGGAACTCTAGAGCAAACGCCTGTGCGCTCCTCCTCCCCTGTCTCAGGTGGACTAGACGCTCCCCCGCCGCTTTGCCCTCAGGTGGATGGTCGAACACGGCCTTGAAGCGGCGGGAGAACTCGGCGTAGGAGATGGTGTTGGCGTCCATCTTCCTCCACTCGGCGTTAGCCCACTCCAACGCCTTGCCCGTGAGACAGGAGATGAGGGCGGAAACGCTCTCGTGTCCCGAGGGCACCGGGTGTACAGTGGCCAGGTAGAGCTCCACCTGCAGGAGGAACCCCTGACACCCGGCAGCTGTTCCATCATACGCCCTCGGGAGCGAGAGCCGAATCCCCCTGGGTTCCGGACCTGGGACTGGTGGACCGGCCGATGGGGTTGGCAGGGTAGGTGGAGGTGTGGGTACCCCGCCGGCCTCCCATCGGTGCAGGGTGTTGATGACGTCCTGTAGAGCGGTCCCCAGTTGTCGTATCTGGTCGTCTTGGCCGCGAACATGCTCCTCAAGCGACTCAGGCGTAACTGCAGATCCTGCTGATTCCATTTTTGTGTGTGATTCTGTCAAGGGGTGCTGAAGGTGGGTGTGGTGCATGAATCAAGCACAGGACGCAGAAGCTCAGTCCAAAAGACTTTTGTTCAATATTCACGTAGAAAATAGGCACAATAAGCCCGAAGGCGAAATAACGGCGCACACAGGCGACAAACAAACGCCGCACTAACATGTGCGAAAAACCTCTCCAAAACACTGGAGGGAAGTACGTAGCTCCAACACAAAACAGAAGAGCAATCACACACAAAGACAAACACACACAACGAGAACTAAATAGGACACTAACGAGGACTAACAAGACACAGGTGTACAACATCAAGACAAAACCAAACGAACATGAAACATAGATCGGTGGCAGCTAGTACTCCGGGGACGACGACCGCCGAAGCCTGCCCGAACCAGGAGGAGGAGCAGCCTCGGCCGAAACCGTGACAAAGACATGCTAACCTCTCACCATTACAATAACAGGGGAGGTTAGCATTTTATATCATACCCCCAAGACATGCTAACCTCTCACCATTACAATAACAGGGGAGGTTAGCATTTTATATCATACCCCCATGACATGCTAACCTCTCACAATTACAATAAAACCAGAGGTTAGCATTTTTGGGGGGGTATGATATTTTTGCGTCTGTAACTTTCTCACTCATTATTATTCACGATTCATTCAGGATTATCCATAACCATGGTAGCATCCACATGAATTTAGAAGTGTTCAGAAAACATATTATATTCTTATTTAGAGTAAAACAAAATGACAATACATTATTTGCCATTCATTTCTATTGGGCACAAAATAATCAGAAACACAACCAAAACATTTACATTACATTTATGTCATTTAGCAGACACTCTTATCCAGAGCGACTTACAGTTAGTGCATACATTATTTTATTTTTTATATACTGGCCCCCCGTGGGAATCGAACCCACAACCCTGGCGTTGCAAACACCATGCTCTACCAACTGAGCTACATCCCTGCCGGCCATTCCCTCCCCTACCCTGGACGACGCTGGGCCAATTGTGCGCCGCCCCATGGGTCTCCCGGTCGCGGCCGGCTACGACAGAGCCTGGATTCGAACCAGGATCTCTAGTGGCACAGCTAGCACTGCGATGCAGTGCCTTAGACCACTGCAAATGCATCCAACAAATGTGTGGAGTCACAAGCTTGATGTAATCACTGCATGCTATGAATATGGGACCAAATACTTAACTTTTTACTACTTTAATACACATACAGTTGAAGTTGGAAGTTTACATACACTTTGGAGTCATTAAAACTCGTTTTTCAACCACTCCACACATTTCTTGTTAAAAAACTATAGTTTTGGCAAGTCGGTTAGGACATCTACTTTGTGCATGACACAAGTAATTTTTTCAACGATTGTTTACAGACAGATTATTTCGCTTATAATTCACTGTATCACAATTCCAGTGGGTCAGAAGTTTACATAAACTAAGTTGACTGTGCCTTTTAACAGCTTGGAAAATTGACATCATTTGAGTCAATTGGAGATGTACCTGTGGATGTATTTCAAGGCCTACATTCACACTCAGTGCCTCTTTGCTTGACATCATGGGAAAATCAAAAGAAATCAGCCAAGACCTCAGAAAAAAAATTGTAGACCTCCACAATTCTGGTTCATCCTTGGGAGCAATTTCCAAACGCCTGAAGGTACCACGTTCATCTGTACAAACAATAGTACGCAAGTATAAACACCATGGGACCACGCAGCCATCATACCGCTCAGGAAGGAGACGCGTTCTGTCTCCTAGAGATGAACATACTTTGGTACGAAATGTGCAAATCAATCCCAGAACAACAGCAAAGGACCTTGTGAAGATGCTGGAGGAAACAGGTACAAAAGTATCTATATCCACTGCACATGGTGACAAAGATTGTACATTTTGGAGAAATGTCCTCTGGTCTGATGAAACAAAAATAGAACTGTTTGGCCATAATGACCATCGTTATGTTTGGAGGAAAAAGGGGGCTGCTTGGAAGCAGAAGAACACCATTCCAACCGTGAAGCACGGGGGTGGCAGCATCATGCTGTGGAGGTGCTTTGCTGCAGGAGGGACTGGTGCGCTTCACAAAATAGATGGCATCATGAGGAAGGAAAATTATGTGGATATATTGAAGCAACATCTCAAGACATCAGTCAGGAAGTTAAAGCTTGGTCGCAAATGGGTCTTCCAAATGGACAATGACCCCAAGCATACTTCCAAAGTTGTGGCAAAATGGCTTAAGGACAACAAAGTCAAGGTATTGGAATTGCCATCACAAAGCCCTGACCTCAATCCTATAGAAAATGTGTGGGCAGAAATGAAAAAGCATGTGTGAGTAAGGAGGCCTACAAACCTGACTCAATTACACCAGCTCTGTCAGGAGGAATGGGCCAAAATTCACCCAACTTATTGTGGGAAGCTTGTGGAAGGCTACCCGAAACGTTTGACCCAAATTAAACAATTTAAAGGCAATGCTACCAAATACTAATTGAGTGTATGTAAACTTCCGACTTCAACTGTATAAGTGAATTTGTCCCAATACTTTTGGTCCCATAAAATGTGGAGACTGTGTACAAAAAGTGCTGTTATTTCTAAACAGTCCATCCGATATGGATGAAAATACCCTAAAATTAAAGCTAACGGTCTGCACTTTAACCTCACAGTGATTGTATCATTTCAAATCCAAAGTTCTGGAGTACAGAGCCAGAACAACAACATCCCTTTTGGAGCTCTCTGTATATTATACACTATGCAAACAGTAACAGGTCAGAGGGTGAGGCAGTCAGGGTGGGGGTCGGCCCTGGGAGAGACAGGAAGCAGAATAGTACAGTGTCTGCATTCCAATTGTCACCATATTCCCTTTATAGAGCGTTACGGCCGATCTGGTCAACAGGAGAGCACTATGTAGGAAATAGGGTGCCATTTGGGCCGCACACCGTATCAACTCCTCTGAGCAACACTCTTCATTCTCTGACCAACAGGCACTCTGACCAACCTTTTACGGTTCTTCCACATCTTCCTCCTCCTCCTGCACATGAGGATGATGATGGTGAGGAAGGCTGTGGCTGCGAAGGACGCTAGCAGACAGACGATGACGCTCATCGAGTAGGCCGGAGAGACGGAGGGAGGGAGGAGGGGAGGAGTCTGATGAGGGAACGATGTCTTCACTTCTACTGAGGGGACAGAGAGTCAACAGTCTTCACTTCTACTGAGGAGACAGAGAGTCAACAGTCTTCACTTCTACTGAGGGGACAGAGAGTCAACAGTCTTCACTTCTACTGAGGGGACAGAGAGTCAACAGTCTTCACTTCTACTGAGGGGACAGAGAGTCAACAGTCTTCACTTCTACTGAGGGGACAGAGAGTCAACAGTCTTCACTTCTACTGAGGGGACAGAGAGTCAACAGTCTTCACTTCTACTGAGGGGACAGAGAGTCAACAGTCTTCGCTTCTACTGAGGGGACAGAGAGTCAACAGTCTTCACTTCTACTGAGGGGACAGAGAGTCAACAGTCTTCACTTCTACTGAGTGGACAGAGAGTCAACAGTCTTCACTTCTACTGAGGGGACAGAGAGTCAACAGTCTTCACTTCTACTGAGGGGACAGAGAGTCAACAGTCTTCACTTCTACTGAGGGGACAGAGAGTCAGTATGGGCCCTGTTCATACGCTATAAACCTCAGGTTTACATAAATAGACGGTAAACTATTCAGTAGCCTGTATCCCATGATAGGTCCTGGTATAGCCCCTGTCTCCCCTAATCTGATCTCATAATGTGCTGCTACTGCATTTCATCAAATGTTCCCAGTCCAACAACCAATAATACTGTACGCCTCTGGTTTTATGTTTGGTCTGGGCTGCGTTCTCACCTGCAGCGAACCGCGCCACGGTATGAATGGAATCAGACCAAGTTTTTGAGCGAACCACAGTGCGTTGTTTAGCATGCTCCCGAATGCGGATAGAGTGTTCACACCAGTCCAAACTAACCAAACTAAGGGGGAAAAAGTTGTGTGAAAGCCCCCGAGTGTATGAGAAGATGAAGATGAAGATGTCTGTGTGTCCCAAATGGCACCCTATTCCCTATATAGTGCACTACTATTGACCAGAGCCCTATGGCATCCCATTCCCTATATAGTGCACTACTATTGACCAGAGCCCTATGGCATCCCATTCCCTATATAGTGCACTACTATTGACCAGAGCCCTATGGCATCCCATTCCCTATATAGTGCACTACTATTGACCAGAGCCCTATGGCATCCCATTCCCTATATAGTGCACTACTATTGACCAGAGCCCTATGGCATCCCATTCCCTATATAGTGCACTACTATTGACCAGAGCCCTATGGCACCCTATTCCCTATATAGTGCACTACTATTGACCAGAGCCCTATGGCACCCCATTCCCTATATAGTGCACTACTATTGACCAGAGCCCTATGGCATCCCATTCCCTATATAGTGCACTACTATTGACCAGAGAATGGCACCCTATTCCCTATATAGTGCACTACTATTGACCAGAGCCCTATGGCACCCTATTCCCTATATAGTGCACTACTATTGACCAGAGCCCTATGGCACCCCATTCCCTATATAGTGCACTACCATTGACCAGAGCCCTATGGCACCCCATTCCCTATATAGTGCACTACTATTGACCAGAGCCCTATGGCACCCCATTCCCTATATAGTGCACTACTATTGACCAGAGCCCTATGGCATCCCATTCCCTATATAGTGCACTACTATTGACCAGAGCCCTATGGCACCCTATTCCCTATATAGTGCACTACTATTGACCAGAGCCCTATGGCATCCCATTCCCTATATAGTGCACTACTATTGACCAGAGCCCTATGGCATCCCATTCCCTATATAGTGCACTACTATTGACCAGAGCCCTATGGCATCCCATTCCCTATATAGTGCACTACTATTGACCAGAGAATGGCACCCTATTCCCTATATAGTGCACTACTATTGACCAGAGAATGGCACCCTATTCCCTATATAGTGCACTACTATTGACCAGAGAATGGCACCCTATTCCCTATATAGTGCACTACTATTGACCAGAGAATGACACCCTATTCCCTATATAGTGCACTACTATTGACCAGAGAATGGCACCCTATTCCCTATATAGTGCACTACTATTGACCAGAGCCCTATGGCACCCCATTCCCTATATAGTGCACTACTTTAGACCAGAGCCCTATGGCATCCCATTCCCTATATAGTGCACTACTATTGACCAGAGCCCTATGGCACCCCATTCCCTATATAGTGCACTACTTTAGACCAGAGCCCTATGGCATCCCATTCCCTATATAGTGCACTACTTTAGACCAGAGCCCTATGGCATCCCATTCCCTATACAGTGCACTACTTTAGACCAGAGCCCTATGGCACCCTATTCCCTATATAGTGCACTACTATTGACCA